>NC_061862.1:121223786-121428313 GCF_907164915.1 Impatiens glandulifera | reverse complement strand
TATTGTAAAATTGGTTGACTGATACTTTAATTACTTATTGTGTAAAATTGATTGAAGTTAATCTAGATGAATTGAGAATCATTTTAAAATGAACTTAAATGTGCAAACTTCTTTTCTCTTCATGAAATGAGCTTCAATTTTTCCGATTTAATTACTAATTGTGTGCAACATGATGTTGTTAATTTAATTTCACAAAACCTAGTCAAATGAAGATTCAATTTTATTAGTAGATGATTTGGTTTTTTCATTCTATGTATTTTTGGATGAGCGCTAGATCAAGGAGTTATTGATAACGTCTTCTTCCTCGTGCGACTTGAGTTATTCTTCTTTGTTTGAGAGCGGAGTTTTTCCTCGAATCCAGGTATTTAAAATGAAATTCTTAGGTCATAGTTGAAATTAAAAATAAAATATTATGTGCTTTGATATTTGATTTAGGTTATGATATTTGATTTAGGTTAAGATATTGATTTAAGTTTTGACATTGATTTAGGTTATGATATGACTTTTGATGGATAGAGTTTATTGATAGATATTGATTTAAGTTTTGACATTGATTTAGGTTATGATATGGATTTTTGATAGATATGACTTTTTGTTAGATAATGATTTATGTTTTGATATTGATTTAGGTTATGATATAGATTTTTGATAGATATGACCTTTTGATAGATATTGATTTAGATTTTGACATTGATTTAGGTTATGATATAGATTTTTGATATATATTGATTTAGATTTTACATTGATTTAGGTTTAGATATGGATATCCCCGAAAAAAAAATGGACAATGTATACGGAAAAATATCATCATCTTTCAAAATACATTCAAAGAGTCTATTCTTTTCTTAGTTTTGTTGTGAGTTCTAGCCGAATTACCAATATTGAATGTCCATATGCGTTAAATGTGGTAATAGAGAATATTTTGACAAACAAGGTGTAAGAAAACATTTTACTTGTATGAAATAAAGAAGAGCTATGCATTTTGAAATTTTCATGGAGAAAAACGACGAAACAATGATAGGATTGATGTACAGATTGATAATAATACTAATGTATAAATTGGAGAAGATAATTGGGACAACTTCATATTGATTCAATAGTGGATGTATCGGAACGCAATGATTTTGATGGGGATGTTTGTATGAGAAATATCATAAACAATTTCTATCCACGTGGTGTTGATGCATCAAATGAGGATAGGGCAAATGAGGATGGGGCAAATGAGGATGCTAAAAATTCTATACTCTTAAATGTATCTAATGAAGCATTATATGAATGCTCCAGAATTTCAAAGGCATCAACATTATTAAAATTACTTCACCTCAAGAATATTGGACAATGGGAAAATTATTCATTTAAAATATTGTTAAAATTGTTAAAGAAAGAAATATTACATGTGAATTCTAATCTTCCCAATTATATTATCATTGTAAGAAGTTTCTTACGGATGTTGATCTTTTTAAGAAAAGAAAGATGTTTGTAAAACAGTTGTATGCTATATCGAAAAGATGACAGATTTTTAATTCTTATAAATTGTGTGAAGTATCATGGTAGAAAACTAAAGAATCGAGTGGAGAACCTAAGAAGAAAGCGAATGGAAAAACTATCCTAATAAGGTGCTACATTATTTCCCACTAATACCAAGATTGTAAAAAGTATATATGTGTTCTAAAATTGTTCCTTTAATGATGTGACACAAAGATACAAGGGTTGATGATGAAGTTTTGCGACATCCCGCTGATTCTTTGGCATGAAAATCATTCAATGAAGATTATCCTGATTTTGTAATTAAGCCTCGTAATATAAGACTTGGTCTCTCAAGTGATTGATTCCAACTATTTGCAAATAGAAAGACATCGTATAACATTTAGCATGTGATTATCATTCCTTATAACATTCCTCCCATACTTTGCATGAACTCTTCTAATTTTATACAATTCATTTTAATTTCGGGTCTAGAGTGTCCAAGCGATGCAATTGATGTATTGTTACGGACGTTAATTGATGAATTAAGTGAGTTATAGAGTATCCTCCTAGTAATTATGACGTCTCAACTTCTTAGAACTTTAAATTGTGTTCTAGTTTAATATGGTCAATAATCGACTTTCTTGCTTATGCAAACTTGTCTAGATGGAGTACAAAGGGAAAATCGGCATGCCCATGTTGTAATAAGAACACTTTCTCAATGAGATTGACAAATGTTAAGAAAGTGTGTTACATGTTTCTTCGAAGATTTTTCCCACCAATCATAAATTTTGTAGACAAAAGGAAGTATTCGATGGCACTATCAAATCAAGAAGTGCGCCTCAATTATTATTGGGACGTGAGATTCTTAAACAAGTACACGATTTGAAATATAGATTTCTCACTTGAGATTCCACTAAAAGGGAAAATGTGAATCATCAAAGTCGGGTGACAATTGGACTAAGATGAGTATTTTTTTTAATTACATCATTGGGAAGATTTATGGATGAGACATAATTTAGAGGTTATACATATTAAAAAAATATATGTTATATTGTTTTGGAACCATCATGTATCTAAAAGGAATGACCAAAGATAATTTAAAAGCACGTCAATATTTGGAGCTAATGAATATACGTCATCATTTACATGTAGTTGATGTGAGGGGGTGTTTCTCAATTGTTAGATAAAATCAGACCGGTTCAAATAAACCTAACTTAAACAAACTTTCCATGCAGGAACAAGGAACCGGACCGGATAAACAAAAGAACCGGCTAAGAAAACTAGCCGGTCAAGCTACCAAACCGATCAAGAATACTTGGAACATGACCGCACAAAGAAAGGATCGGCCAAAGCTTAAAACCGGAATCATCAAACAGCCGATCAGCCACAAGGCAGAGGAATAACCGGAAGAAGTCCGGTTACATCACTCATACCAAAAGCCATTCGGTTAAGAAAAATGGCCGACCAGAACAAGAAGACAATTCGGGTATCTGTTGAGAACGATACCAAAAGAACAGACTGAACACTTCCATATTCATGCAAGTTTGAGGAAAGACTGTAGGCTGCAGAAGACAGTACTACCGGATCTTTCCACTTCGGGATAAGTCAGAAAGAAGATCTTCCAAGTACAGACAACTGTCCAACAGACAGTGCCTACATCAAGTAAAAGACAAACCCGGCAGGTTTGTCTTACATACCGGAAGAACAGACCGCCAGGTCTGAGACAGAATGCCAGGTCTGAGGTTGACCATCAGGTCTGAGGAAACGACCGCATGTCTGAATCTCTGAAACACTGAATCACTGCACCCTGCTCAGCCAATCAGATTCAAGGCAGTGAAATATGACCGTTGGCATAATTCACCTATAAAAAGGGGCAGTTGAAGAAGAGTAAATGCGGGACAACAAGCGATACAGTGGACAAGTGAGAAACTCTAAGAGCATTTACTCTACAAGTGATAAGACCGCGTTGTTCCTAGAAAGCCTAAGTGTTAAAAGTCAAAGTGTGTTTTACAATTTCGGTGTAAATTGTAAGAGTGTTATCGAGCAAGAAATAAGTCTCGATCGGTTTGTACTTGTATTCCTTAGTGAAAATCCTTCTCGCGGTTTCGAGAGGAAGGGGTGACGTAGGAGTTTTATCTCCGAACATCCATAAAATCTGTCTTGTTATTTACTTTCTGCTGGCTCCATTATCTAACCGATTAACTCAACTACACCGTTCTAAACCGACTCTATACTATCCATACCGAATTTCCAGATTACCGAAACCGACCCACCATTTTCAAACCTCCATTATCCGAAACCGGCCTTACCCATCAAACAAGTGTGCTGCTTCAACCTGAAAGCAAACCTCTTCCGCGCTTGAACCTGGTTCAAGGGTTTGTGACAGGTTGTGTAGTATTGAAACCCCGGTGTTAATCTCTAACCAGATTAACCACCACCCTTCGAGTGAGAACCGCTAACCGGTCCAACCCCCGGTTCTCCAGCAGCGATCTAGATCCTAACAATTGGTATCAGAGCAGTTAGTTTCAATACTCAAGCAAGCATGTATCAGGATAGGCCTCCAATGCTAGAAGGTGATGACTTTGCCAACTGGAAGGCACGCATGCACCTGCACTTAGTCACCTTGGATGATGAAATGGAGTACATTCTGACCGAAGGACCGATATTCATTGATAAGGACAGAAATGAATGGACGGCTGAAGATAGGAGAAGAAACAACCTGGATAATCATGCTAGAAACCGGATCTCCAACAGCGTGGATAGAAACACATACTGCAAGATCAGAGACTGTCAAACCGCGAAGGAGACATGGAACACGGTTATCCAGATCTTTGAGGGAAATGAAAGAACAAAGGAGAACAAGATAATGGTGGCCACACAGAAGTTTGAGAGCATCAAGATGAAACCAGGAGAAACTATGAAGGAATACAGTGACCGGTTTACTGGTGTGTTAGATGAACTAGCAACTCTGGGCAAGAAGTATGACAACAAAGAGGTAATTATGAAGGCTTTGAGATCTCTTCCAAGTGCTTGGGACATAAAAACAATGGTAATGAGGGAATCAAAGAGCCTGCGTAAGATGAAACTATACGATGTATTCGAAGATCTTAAGGCATATGAGTTCGAAATGAGATCTAGGACTGAAGAAGAAGTCTCGGCCTCAACATCAACCAGAGCACTAATCACATCTACAGAACCTGTTGCACCTGCACCGGTTCCTGCACCTGTACCAATCAGAACCGCCGAACAGTTTACTGAGGATGCCATGGCAATGCTTGCACAGAAGTTTGGGAGGTTCATGAAAAGAATGCAACCGACGAACAACTACTATGGTGACAAATCCAATGTAAGATGTTATAACTGTAACTGTTTGGGACATTTTAAGTGGGAATGCAGGAAACCGAGAAGGGATACCCAGAAACCGGACTATCAAAATGACAAACAATTATCAACAAACCGGTGAAGGAAGTGAGGTACTGAAAGCAATGATAGCCGACGATGGAGGAAGTTTATGGGCTCACAGTGACAGTGACGATGAACTCACATGTCTCATGGCAAATGAGGAACAAGTATTTGACTCTCCTTGTGAAGAATTTACTAAAGATGAATTATACAATGCATTGAATGATATTGTAGAAGAATATAAGAACCTACTAACCATGCTACCTAAGCATCTCAACATTAGAACCGATCCCATAGTACCCATTCCGACAGAACCAGAGGTACTTATCATAACCGAACCGGAGGTCATACAACCTGATGATACCCACACCTTAGAGACCGAATTAAATCCTAAGACTGAACAAACCAGTGAACCGACTAGAGAACTAACCAAGGAAGAAAATGCCCGACTTCAATATAAGATGGCCGCATATAAGAGATCTAGCGATATAGTAAAGAACATGAATAGACACTACATGCATCCTCATTGTAAGCGTGGCCTAGGATACACAGAGGATAGCTTCAAAGACCGAAAACCCATAGAGAAAGCAAGACTTACAAGAGGAAACCTTCCCTTTATAAAATTTCTTAAAAGCTCCTGGACCGCTGAAGAAGAGGAGACCGCATATTATAGGGAAGAAAAGCTAAAATACGACTATGTTGGTCCAACCGATTCATGGCTTGACCCTGTGAAAAGAAAAGTCGTAATCCTCAGACATAAGAAAGCCTTTCCTGAACCACGTAGGTCAAACCATAGATCACCGAATCAAAGACCATCACCATTTAAGACCTTTGTAGGAAAACCGAGACACACGAGACTGAGTGCCAAAAGGACAGTTAAAACCCTATCAAAGAAAACCGTCCGGTTTATCAAGGTTTGGATACCTAAGGGACTAATCGCATGTGGACCCAAGTAAATGTGGGTACCAAATAGTTGTAAATATGTACATTTTGTAGGATCCAAAGAAACGGCTAGGAAGTTCTGAATGGTTCTTGGACAGCGGCTGCTCTAGGCACATGACCGGAAACAGCAATTTGTTAACCGATATCAGAACAACAACCGGTGCCTTAATCACTTTTGGTGACAACTCAAAAGGTAAAACTGTGGGCAAGGGTAAGATTGTCCATGGTAACCTAACCATTGATAATGTACTTTTAGTTGAAAATCTACGTTTTAATCTACTTAGCATTAGTCAGATGTGTGATGCTGGATACACGGTAGAATTTCTTAAAAATGCATGCTTAGTTAAGAATTCTCAAGGTATTGTACTGCTAATCGGAAATAGGATAGGTAACATTTACAAGGTAGACTGGAAAACTAGAGTAGAATATCCTATATGCATGATAGCCAAGACTGATCAAACCTGGCTGTGGCACAAGAGACTAAACCATCTAAACATGAAAACTTTAAACTACATTCGTGGTAAAAAGCTAGTTGAAGGTATTCCTAATATAGTATTTAACTAGGATAAGGTTTGCTCAGCATGCCAAATGGGTAAACAGACTAGGTCATCTTTTAAGAGTAAAGGAAATATCCAATCTAGCCGATGCTTAGATCTTCTTCACATGGATTTATTTGAACCAATTCAGGTTGTTAGCCTAGGAGGTATGCTTTACACCATGGTAGTTATTGATGATTACTCTAGATTTACATGGGTAATATTTCTACCATCTAAACGTGAAACCGTATCAAACCTGATTACGCTTCTTAAGCGCCTGCAAAATGAAAAATCAACTCGCATTAATAGCATTCGAAGTGATCGAGGTACCGAATTTACCAATAGTACATTAACTGCATATCTTGACGAAACCGGCATTAGACACGAGTTGTCTAGTGCTAGGACTCCTCAACAAAATGACCTGGCCGAGAGAAGAAACCGGACTCTCAAGGAAGCCGCACGGTCCATGATAGCCGATTCCGGCATTGCTCAAAACTTTTGGGCCGAGGCTATCAACACTGCATGTTATACACAAAACCGGTCTTTAATAAACAAGTTTCACAACAAAACACCGTATGAAGTTTACTTTAACAGGGTTCCCAAACTTAAGTACCTCAGGATTTTCGGTTGTAAGTGTTATATACACATAAATGGTAAAACCCAACTCACCGTTTTTGATGCAAAAACCGATACCGGGATCATGCTGGGATACTCAGCAGTAAGTAAAGCATGGAGGAAACAATTCACGTTGTTTTCGATGAATCGGTTGAAAGCAATACTGCTTCATGCTTTGATCTACACAACAGATTGGAAAATAACGATATTCATTCTGATAGTGAAGATGAGACTCCGGTCTTCAGGCGGTTTGTCCATGACCAAATGGGTAACATTGAAACCCAGCCGGATCAAGCTGTTCCACAACAGGAAGCTGACACTTCGGTCCAATCCGAGGGAGTCGGTCGGTCTGACAATCATGTTCAGCCTACCGACATGTCTAGCCTTGATCAAATTAACGGTAATTTGGTAGACACTCCTGAACTGAATCTCAGAAGAAACAGTAAACATCCTCCTGAGCAGCAAATTATAGGTGACCCTTCAGAACCTGTTCGAACTAGGGGTCAACTTCTGGAAGGATATTTTAATTCCTTTTTCATATCCCAGATTGAACCGAAAAGAATAGATGAAGCATTGTCAGATCCGGATTGGATCTTGGGAATGCAAGAAGAGCTAAACCAGTTCGAGAGTAGTAAAGTCTGGTACCTAGTTCCTAGACCAAAAGATCAATCGGTCATAGGAACAAGATGGGTATTCAGAAACAAACTCAATGAGGACGGTTTGGTTACGAGGAACAAAGCCAGATTAGTGGCTCAAGGTTACAAACAGGAAGAAGGCATTGATTTTGAAGAGTCATTTGCTCCTGTAGCTAGGATTGAAGCTGTTAGAATTTTTCTAGCCTTTGCTGCTTTCAAAAACTTTAAGGTTTTTCAAATGGATGTTAAAAGTGCATTTCTGAACGGTGAGCTACGTGAAGAGGTGTACGTTGAACAACCACCAGGTTTCAAAAGCGCTGCATTTCCAAACCATGTATACCGGCTAAATAAAGCTTTATACGGTCTAAAGCAAGCACCTAGAGCCTGGTGTGATACACTAACCGCATTTCTATTACAACATGATTTCACAATCGGTTCTGTGGATAAAACTCTATTTAAATTTGAAAAGAAGGAACATATCCTACTTGTTCAAATCTATGTAGATGATATCATTTTTGGCTCAACCGATCCTAAGCTATGTGATAAGTTTTCAAAAATGATGACTGATAAATTTGAAATGAGTATGATGGGAGAATTAAGTTTCTTCCTAGGTCTTCAGGTTAAACAACTCAAAGAAGGAACAATCATTAGCCAACCTAAATACACCAAGGAGCTACTGAAGAAGTTCGGGATGGACACTTGCTCCTCGGCGGCTACTCCAATGAGCTCATCGATTAAATTAGACAGGGATGATGAGGGCCAATCGGTAGACCAGGTTGCATACCGAGGCATGATCGGCTCTCTACTATATCTGACAGCGAGTAGACCGGACATCCTGTTTGCAGTTGGTGTTTGTGGGAGATTCCAAGCAAATCCAAAACAATCTCACTACACAGCCGCAAAGAGGATACTGAAGTATCTAAAGGGCACACCTGACGTCGGTCTGTGGTATCCAAATGACTCATCCTTTAATCTAACAAGTTACTCAGACGCAGATTATGCAGGGTGTAAGATTGACAGAAAGAGCACCAGCGGAACATGTCAGTTCCTAGGTGACCGACTAGTGTCATGGCATAGCAAGAAGCAGACATCGGTGGCCACATCAACCGCGGAAGCTGAATACTTGGTGGCCGGAAGTTGCTGTTCTCAACTCCTCTAGATCCAACAACAACTGAAGGACTTCAGCATCATAGCCGAAGAGTCCCCGATCTTCTGTGACAATACGAGTGCCATTGCGATCACCTACAACCCGGTTCTCCACTCCAGAACCAAGCATATCGACATAAAGCACCACTTCATCAGGGAACATGTCACGTTGAAGCATATCCGGCTGAAATACGTATCGACCGATCAACAAGTAGCCGATATCTTCACTAAGCCTCTATAGGAAGCTAAGTTCTCTCAATTCAGACTTACTCTCGGCTTAACCGACATTAGCCAGATCCTTCCTAAGGATGCTTAAAGGGAAACCGGTTCGGACAGACAAAACCGGTAATTCCTCCTAAACTGTTGGACTTCAAATTTTCGAGTTACCTATGGAAGAACCGCCCAGTCCATCAGACAGAGTAAACCGACCGGCTACTTGGTGCATGCACCAAATAACCGCATCGGGATGAACAACTGATGACTGACTGGTTCGGAAGTAGGTCATCCTAGATTATTTGAAATTCAACCAGAAGTGGAATAATTATCAGTGTTTATAGATGTCTGTCCTGGAACATTGCCTTTTCAAAGTAAAATGGTCGCGCCTAAAAAGACGTGAAGATCTTTTGATATCTTTCACAGTCCAGGCCTATGACCAACATCCTAAACTGCAAACCCGCCCATTTCATGCAATATCTCCTATCCTGCAGTTAATAGATATCATCTCATTTAATACATGGACAATAGGATAGCCCTAAACTAGTATTTAAGTGAAGTAACCATTCACCACAACACTCACAAGACAAAAGATTATCCTCTCACTAAGACAAAAATGTCTCAGTTTCCCAACATCCTTCAGATCGATTTTCAATCCTGTTCAAACACGGAACACTATGAAGTGTACAAGATAATCAAATCTCTAGAGGAAACCGGTCTTCAGAACTTCCTAGACGACAAACACACCATCTATCATGAATCCATTCTGGAGTTCTTCTATCACGCCAGGGTGTTTAGAGGCACCCCCCACTTTGAAACTCAGATTCAATCGAAAGTGGGAGGTGTTGTCTTTGATTTCACCGAAAGGGACTTTGCGCGGTGCTTTAGCCTGCCAAAGCACGGGATAACTGATCTAGAAGTTCCAGCCGATATAAAGCCGAGATCTCCATCGCCTTCGCACGTTCTGACGATCCGGTTGAGGATCACGGTTCGAAATCACGCCTGAGAGCTGAATATCAGCTCCTAAATGATGTGATTGGTAAGAGCATCTTCGGAAAGGATGTCACAAATACCTACTGTACCTCGAACATCAACATGATGGCGGCTATAATCACCGGCACACCGGTGAACTGGTCCAGGGTGCTGTTTGACATCCTTATCTGGATGGTTGGCATTCGATCAGTCGGTTTCATCCCCCAACTAAGTTGTCTCCTTGTGGAGCTCGGTGTTCTAACCTGTCCCGGAGAAGGTTTGAACCAAGCCCAGGTGCTGACTAAAGAAGTAACCGACTCCTTTTATGAGCGGTTCGAGAGAGCTTGGAGGAGGAGAAACCGCCGCAATGGTGTCGTCAACTCTTATGCACACTGAGTCACTCCTTCTTGCACCCGGTCATTTTGCTTCATGCACCGGGTGCATCTTTATCCAACTCATGTTTGATCATTTCGGCTTCATCCGTGTTCCCTTCGGTTTCAGTTATGTTTCTTTTGATTTCATGTTCCCCCTTATTATTATTCATGCCATTTCGGCATTGTTCTATGTTATTTTCGGTCTCATCTAATTAATCTCGGTTATGTTTAAGTGCATCCCTAATTAATGAGATAATCCCCAACCACCTGAACATTTAATATCTAACTAACCTGGTTACTTCCCAACTAACAACTACCTCGGGCTTCGCAATCTGCCGCTTTCCCATGCACCTTGGAAAGGTAAAGATTCTTTTCCTTAATAAAACAAAACTGACAATCAATGCTTAGATCTTCCCTCTAAAACCGATCCTATATAAGGAGCCATCCTCTAATCAAATTACCACATTCGAAAGCATTAAAATATTTCTGAAATCCTTTGAATCCCATCTCTCTCCACACCGAAATCATGCCGAGCCGAACTTTGGGTAATTTCTTAAGCATTGACTTCAATTCTTGCACGAGAGAGATAGACGGAAATCCTGAACAGAAGTTAATGTTTCACTCTCTCACTGAAACCGGTCTTCAACCTTTTCTTGAAGAGGCCGGTCCAATCCTCCTAGAAGATGTCAAGGCCTTCTTTTGAAGCGCCTGCATCAGAGGAAAGTATATCGTCTCTACCGTCAGAGACCACACATTCTGGATTAATGAGGATGAATTTTCCTCACTATTCGATCTACCTACTGAAGGATTCTCGGACTTTCTAACCATAGAGGACCTAGCGGGATTTGAACTCGCCCAATATCTATCGGCCACCCCTTCTCCGGTGGAACACTATGGGCCGAAAACCCAGCTTGCTAGTCACGGTCAACTACTCCTCGAAATCGTGACTCGTTCGATTCTTTGTCAATCGCCGAATCAACGGTATTCTAGAAATACCTACAACATTATGACCCACATTCTTTGCGAATCGGCCATCAACTGGTCAACGGTCATATTCGAAAACCTCAAGAACATGGTGCTGACTAAGAGATGTCTCGGGTATGCACCGCATATCAGCAAGTTGATTCTTGGGTACCGGCCAGAGTTCGGACCTGGCACACCGGTCTCTTCCTCAAACATCCTAGACAAGGATTCGGCGATAGACCGAATTTCTAGAATGTCCTTTTCATAGGCTGTACTTTCCATTATTTATGTATGCCTATCTCAATACCGAATTTTCTGTCGGTTTTCTTTCTGCAATATTTCTTGAATTCAATCTCATTTCAGTTTAAATGACCGTGTCTTCTTAATCCTTTGAACATTTATCTAAGTAACCGGTTAACATCTTCAAACCGCGTTCTTATTCGGTCACATAAAAATGCTCAAAATAAATTGCAAACACTCTGATCACTCAAAATAATCGGTTAGACTTAGAAATCGTACCATCAATCGGTTTCAAAAGGAAGAGTGCGTCATCAATGGCATAAGCAAAAGCTTTGGAGGGAAATCTCCCGCCCAAAACTGTCGCCCACCCTTTGGTTTACCGCCCATGGTTTGGCGCCCACGGTTTGCCGCTTCTTTCAAATTGGAGGGAAAATTCCCGCCCAATATTGATGGGACGGTTGGGCTTCCAAACCGCATCTATAAAAGGGCCTCTCGGTCATTTTATTTCATTCTCACGCGAATCTGCTTTCTCTCTCTAAGCTTTCTAACTTTCTGAAGCGGTTACTTCTCACACTCTCTCAAACTCGCTAACATGGGGCGTGATTCGGCTCTGTTCAGACTCCTATCTCAGGTGGATTTCGAGGAAATCCGGCTGAAAGGTACGTCCGAGGCAAAGGAGGTTCTTGACCGGGTAGTCAAAACCGGTCTGGAATATTTCCTTGGCGGTCCTCATGTTATATACAAAGATGCGGTCGAAGAATTCTTCAAAACCGCAACCATCTCCAACGACAAAATCACCGCGACTGTTTGCGGTTCTGAAATAGAGCTCACCGAGGCATTGGTGGCAGAAAGCCTGCGTCTTCCGACAACCGGCCAGGATGCAACGGCAGAAATAGAGCAGGAGACCTTTGAGGCAGCTTGCCAGATTCTATCGGCAACTAAAGAGCCGATCAAAGCATCCGGCAGCAAACAAATGTTGAAGCCGGAGTATATCCCGATATGTGACATCTTCGCGAGGGCGATTCTAGCGAGGGGAGGAAACTTCAGCAACCTCACAAAAGACAAAATCAAGATGCTGATCGGTCTGATGGAGGGAAGAAAGGTCAACTGGGCAAAGGCCGTGTTCAGCAACCTAATGGATATGGTGAAACCGGATTCAAACCGGTCGTGGAGATACGCCGTTCCTCTAGGTAAGATCTTCCTCACCTCAATCTCGATATCGGTCCCGGCGTCGTTGTCGCAGAACGATGCCTCATCATATCAAAGCAATTCCTAGAAAGGAAGCAGCCGGCCCCCAGTTCCACAGGTGGCCGAAAGAAGAAAGCCGATAAGAAAGTTGCCCCAGCCATAGCAAAGGCTGAAAGTAAAGGAAAGGAGAAAGTAACTTTCTCGGAACCGCCACAGCAAACCGAGGATGAGGAGTCGGCTTCTTTCTCTGAGAGAACCGACACGGAGAAGACCGAGAATGATAGATTGGTCAATGAAGACGACCATTCGGCCCAGAGCCCAATGATGCCGGACCGAACACCAACCTTGAGACCACCGAAGCTGGTGAAGAGGATGATGAGGATGAAGGTGATAAAGAAGCCGGTAATGAGGACTGCGACAAAGAGAAGGAGGAGGCCGAAGAAGCAGAGGCCGATAGGATATCTCGGAAACTCCTTCAGGGCGTCAAAAAGCGAGCCGAGTCAATTGAAGAACTATACTTGGAATGGCACGATCACCGGTACGGCACACCGTATAGAGAAATCCTACCGGGCCACACAGACGTGGAGTGCATCCAAAGATTGGAGGAGGTGGAAGAATTGATCATGAACCTTACAAACTCCAACACACTCCAAGAGGTACAATACCGAACCTGCCTCTTAAAACCGAAGGTCGAATTACGGAAGCTAACAACACGCATCCGGAAAATTACGGAGGAGCTCGAAGAGTTGGGACAGGAAGACACCGTAGCGCCGCGGGTGTTAGCAAGGCTTGAAAAAGCCAAAGAGGAACTTACTCAAGAAATCGAACGGCTAGAGGCAATATGCAGCCGAATGAATATACCGGTCTATACTGCTCCCCAGATCGATACGTTTCCGGAACACTGCCCAACACCTCCAAAGGAGAATGCGGCATCAATGGAATCCGATGAAAGAGCCGACCCCAACCTCACCGGGCAATCCCCTCCTCCACAACCGGAAGTCTCCGCTTCAGACTTCACAAAAGAATGGGTTGAAGACCGTCTTCAAAAGCTTGAAGCCTCCACATCAGAACGAATTGATAACCGCATTCAAGAGTTCGACGACTCCGCGGTTCAGCCATTCAAAGATAGAGTCCAAAGAATCACTGGCTCGGCACTCAAGTTCGCCGACTCCACATGGTTTCTCTTGAATTCCAATCGGGACCGAATCTCAGAAGTCGACGAAGATCTACAGAAAGAGGTGACTCTACGCGGAAAATATGTTCAGCGAACCGAAACTTTGGAGAATTTGACCTCCGAGTTAAAGGGAGACTTCGACCGGTTTGAGAGAGAAACCGATCAACGACTGACGACGATGAGTGATGACCTGGTGGGAACAACACTCGATCGAGTCTCCGAACTCGAAAAGAAAAATGAGGGTCTCGAGGCCGAACTCAAGGCACTCTCCGAACAAGTTGCCGAAATACTGAGAGTCAAGGTGAACGCGGATGCCGCGGCGGTAGCGGCTGATGCTGAAACGGCTAAAAGGGTCCAGGATGCGCTGGATGCCGAAGCAGGTAAAGAGAAAGAAGCACCGCGTTCTTCTCAGCTTACCGAAGAGGAAGAGGAAGCCGCGCGGATTAAAAGGGCAGAGGCCATCTTCCCAGGACTTACAAAGAAAGCAGCCGCTCAAGCTGCGGAGGATGCTGAGCGGTTGGAAAGGCAAAGACGGAGGCTGGAAGAATTCGCAGCCGAAAACAAGAAGAAAAAGGCGGCCGCCTCCGCTTCAGCGCCGAAAAAGCGAAAGAGGGAGGCCCCTAAGAAAGTTCAAATAGCCGAGCTTCTCAATGAGGTCACTGAAACGGTCTTCACGAGTGCATCGCAGCAGGCCGACCAAGTCGAAGAGGAAGTCGAAGAACAATTGCAGTCCCGGTCTACAAGACGACGACCTTCCGAACCGACCAGTCGACAGCAACCGAAGAAGAAAAAGAGCATATATGACTTCTCGGACTCGGAATAGGGGCTATCTTTTCTTTACTTATCTTAGTGTTTTCTTACATATTATTTTCGGTTATCTATATCAATATAAAGCTATTTTTGAAACCGGCCATCTTCTGCATCTCTACTTAGTTTTGATAATTTTAAGTAAAATAATCAAAAAGGGAGAAATTGATGAGATAAAAGATAAAGACTCTTCCAAAATTTTTCTCAAAATTTTTCGAAAAATTCTCCTAAGTCAGTTTCAAAAATCCGGACAAACAAAACAACCGGCCTACGGTTGCAAACTTACATGATTTTGATAATTTTAAATAAAATAATCAAAAAGGGAGAAATTGTTAGATAAAATCAGACCGGTTCAAATAAACCTAACTTAAATAAACTTTCCATGCAGGAACAAGGAACCGGACCGGATAAACAAAAGAACCGGCTAAGAAAACTAGCCGGTCAAGCTACCAAACCGGTCAAGAATACTTGGAACATGACCGCACAAAGAAAGGATCGGCCAAAGCTTAAAACCGGAATCATCAAACAGCCGATCAGCCACAAGGCAGAGGAATAACCGGAAGAAGTCCGGTTACATCACTCATACCAAAAGCCATTCGGTTAAGAAAAATGGCCGACCAGAACAAGAAGACAATTCGGGTATCTGTTGAGAACGATACCAAAGGAACAGACTGAACACTTCCATATTCATGCAAGTTTGAGGAAAGACTGTAGGCTGCAGAAGACAGTACTACCGGATCTTTCCACTTCGGGATAAGTCAGAAAGAAGATCTTCCAAGTACAGACAACTGTCCAACAGACAGTGCCTACATCAAGTAAAAGACAAACCCGGCAGGTTTGTCTTACATACCGGAAGAACAGACCGCCAGGTCTGAGACAGAATGCCAGGTCTGAGGTTGACCATCAGGTCTGAGGAAACGACCGCAGGTCTGAATCTCTGAAACACTGAATCACTGCACCCTGCTCAGCCAATCAGATTCAAGGCAGTGAAATATGACCGTTGGCATAATTCACCTATAAAAAGGGGCAGTTGAAGAAGAGTAAATGCGGGACAACAAGCGATACAGTGGACAAGTGAGAAACTCTAAGAGCATTTACTCTACAAGTGATAAGACCGCGTTGTTCCTAGAAAGCCTAAGTGTTAAAAGTCAAAGTGTGTTTTACAATTTCGGTGTAAATTGTAAGAGTGTTATCGAGCAAGAAATAAGTCTCGATCGGTTTGTACTTGTATTCCTTAGTGAATATCCTTCTCGCGGTTTCGAGAGGAAGGGGTGACGTAGGAGTTTTATCTCCGAACATCCATAAAATCTGTCTTGTTATTTACTTTTTGTTGGCTCCATTATCTAACCGATTAACTCAACTACACCGTTCTAAACCGACTCTATACTATCCATACCGAATTTCCAGATTACCGAAACCGACCCACCATTTTCAAACCTCCATTATCCGAAACCGGCCTTACCCATCAAACAAGTGTGCTGCTTCAACCTGAAAGCAAACCTCTTCCGCGCTTGAACCTGGTTCAAGGGTTTGTGACAGGTTGTGTAGTATTGAAACCCCGGTGTTAATCTCTAACCAGATTAACCACCACCCTTCGAGTGAGAACCGCTAACCGGTCCAACCCCCGGTTCTCCAGCGGCGATCTAGATCCTAACATCAATATTTAGACGGTACTTATACATAGCCTCATGAAAAAAATTGAAGATGTGTCAATTTTTAAAAGACTTAAAAATTCCAAAAGAGTTTTGCTCGAACATTGGAGGATGTATAAATGTCAAAGATTTAATGATTTCTGGATTAAAAAATCATGATTACCATATTTTACTAGAGTATCTTATTCTACTTATGACACATAGTTTACTTGAGGATGAGGTATATGAAGCTCTTGTGGGCCATTCAATGTTCTTTCAGATGTTTTGTTTGAAATCACTATTGAAAGACGATTTTGAACAACTTTATAATTATAATGTTCTAACAATATGCAAGTTAGAAAAAATATTTCTTCATGCATTTTTTGATATTATGATACATTTGCTTGTTTATTTAACAATGGAGGCTTTGATTTGAGGGAAGGTTCAATATAAATGGACTTATCCAATAAAAAAATATATGGGAACTTGAAAATGATATATTCAAAATAAATGTCATCCCAAAGCATCAATTAGTGAGAGTTATGTGGTAAATGAAAGTATCAGCTTGTGTGCTATGTATTTTCAAGATTCCTCAGTGCACATGTCACCCCAACCAACGAGTTCTTTTGCCATATTATCATATGTTTAGGAATTATTATCAGGGAGAATATTTATTTACGCATCAGAACATCGAGAATAATTGGTTTATTCATGTGTTAAAAAATTGTGAAGAAGCGCAGCCATTTTATCGGTATGACTGTTCTTAGGTTATTTTATATGTATGAATGTTATCAAAAAAAATTATTATGTGTTTAATTTGAATATGTAGCGAATATATCAAATGGTTCAATAATAGAGTGATTTAACTATTATGAAATTTCTTTAATAATTTCCTTAAGATGATTCTAAATTTCGTTATCTGTAAATTTTAAGGGTTCAACAACTTTCTGATGAACATCAAAATATGCACATCGGTTTGGTAGCAAATCATTTACACAGTTACAGTAAGAAATGGTAAGACTTATTTTTTAACTTTACTTTCATATAACTTAAAATTTAACTTTACAGTTTTAGGAAGCACGAGAAGGATTAACTCCAAGCAATGCAGATTTCTTTTTGGCGACTAGAATCAAAAGAGATAAAAAAATTATTTGCACGTACATGAGAAAGTGGTAAGTATAAATATGTTTAATTTATATTTTATCTATTATTGGCATTAACATATTTTGTTGTAAGATTAACTAAGACATATGTAAGTTAGATATCTCAGTATTTCTAATGTTGATTTAGTTGAAGGAGTTTTTGCCCTAAAGACAAGGGAAAATTATTTGGATGACATCAATTTTATCTTCCCAATTCGAGAGTCAACACAGTAAAAAAAACAACTACGTTGGGACAATCAATACAAAGAAGACTCAATGATATGGAAGAGACAATGAGGGCCGAGAGGCCGAAATGGAAAACTGGTTGAGGTTCTATATATAAGAGAGGATGAGGTGGAGAGAGCCGAGATGATGAGTCTTATGTCATAGTTATGTCTAGAAATGTATTAATAGATCTTACGTTGTTTGCACAATTTACTAATATTAGCGGTCAATCATTGGGTCAAGGGTCATCCACAACAATTCCCCCTATGTAGCCCCAACAATAAGGCGACGATGATTCTAGGGAAGACGCAAATTAAATAAGAATTTTTGTTATGATTTTGGTTCATTTTAAAATGTTTGTAGTACTTTGATTATGTATTTGTTTAAGAATATCTTTTTTTATGATTTTGGTTCATGTTCTTGTAATAATTTAATTATGTGTTTGTTTAAGAACATTGGTTATAATTCTGATTCAATTCGGGGTTTGTTAATGGTATTGTAATTTTCAGTATTATATTAGGTATTGTAATATTATTTAAATTTATAGTTTTAATTATATAGATTTTGCCGATTAGTCAAACGACCAATTAATTCTTCTTCATAAGCATGTACTGATTGGTTGATTGACCAATTGGTTGATTGGACAATAAGTACAGCCTAGAGGAGAAGCATCTATTGAAAAATCGGTATAGGCTTTGTGGAATCATTGAATGGTCATTCAACCAATTGGTGCTTCTCCATAAGACTGTACCAATTGGTCAATCAACCAATCGATATAAACTTATGAAGAAGTACCGATTAGTTATTAACCAATCGACGTTACCTATTAAGATAACAAAGAGAAGTTATATCGATTGAGACCGATTCGTATAAAACCAATCGGTGTTGGTTTATAGCAAGTTGAAATCATATTAGTACCAATATATATAGTGTGCTTTTTTACTAGTTATTTATAATGAACCCAAGCATTTAATCGAAGAAAATTGACTAAGAATAAAGATACCAAAATAAGAACATGAAGAAAACAA
Source organism: Impatiens glandulifera (assembly GCF_907164915.1). Classification (NCBI taxonomy): domain Eukaryota; kingdom Viridiplantae; phylum Streptophyta; class Magnoliopsida; order Ericales; family Balsaminaceae; genus Impatiens; species Impatiens glandulifera. The sequence goes on along the minus strand of NC_061862.1, from coordinate 121,409,613 downwards.
GTCTTGCTTTGTCATTCCCAACCCTTACTTTAACAATAATATGTAGAAATGTATTGTTCAAAGGACATGTTCAATAAACACTTGAATAGTTTCGTGAGTAAAATTATTATATAAGAAGACTTAATTATAGAGAATTCATCTTACATAAAAGAATGTTACTCTTAGTGAGGCGTAAGATGGTGATACCTTCATCGCGTGATTTTACTTTGGCAAGAAATGAATTCCTTTAAGGTTGGTCATTGTTACACATTGTTTGCGGAGATTTCCATATATGACTTCCTATGGGAGAAGTTATGGAATTCTAAATTCTCTTCAAAAATCTCGTTTTTTGGATAGAGTGTCATAAATGGAGGAATTTTGACGAACGATAGATGAATGAAATAAATGTTCATTATTGTTAATTATTGTAAAATGTTTTGTGAAGAGTGGAGACGAAACCTCACATGATTTTTCATTGCAAAGGAGTGACTATGATATGGAGCCTACTTTAGAATATGATTGGTATTGATTGGGTGATGCCCGACTTAACCGTTGATTGTTGGGATGTTTGGTTAGAAATTGTGATTCCTATCCCGATTATTTTTTATTGTACTATTTGACTTGAAAAGAAATGTAGAACGTTCGGTGATCTCCTAATACGTTTACTCCATAACGTTATTATTATAACAATGAGAATATAACTTCTAGAAAATCGGTAAACTAGGTTGGTGAACTCATTGATCTTCTTAATGGTAGATGATGTAATTTTTTTAAACTAAGCTGTATTTTATAAAATAAATAACACATTATTTCACATTCATAATATTCTACTTTAATTTTGGCGGCAATTCAAAATACAGTCTGAAAACAGGCTATGACCACTGTTCTAGGTCGAAAACTATGTCATGACCAGAGTTTCTGGATCGTTCCTCAATTTTACTTATTTTCTTCTACCCATTTTCACAAAATCAACCTTTGACCCATCGTTTTTTGGTCTGGTATTGGCCAAGAACACTTATTAGCTCCATAACATGTTAATTTATTGTTAGATTTTTGGTTTTTTAACAAAAATGTTAATCCGTATTATATAAACATAAATCTATTAACAAATTAACATCCATAATATTCACATTACAAAAATTAAATATGAACATGAATATTTTTTAAGTAATTGTTTTTACTTTTTTAATTAGTTCAAATGATATTTTTAAGGACTCCAAGTACCTCATTTATTTAATATACAATAATACACATGTTTTTTACCACTTGTACTCGAACAAAGGCCCAAGAAATTAATTTTATTAAATTAAAACCTTTTTATAAATTTGGGTGTTTCTTATCAATGTTGATTTAACGAATTCTGTTTCACTTTCAATATGTAGTTTATCAAATCAATTTAACAAAACAAACCATACATGGATATATAAATTGAAAATTACAATATATAAATTTATTAAAAATTTAACACGCAAATGATGAATTAGAAAGAAATGATTCCTTAAAGAGATTAGGGTATCCTTAGAAACTAGACAAAACTAATGAATATCCATAAAACTAAATGACAAAGTAAAAAACTTAGTGTTGAATACTAAAAACATAAATTCGATTTTCTTATTTATAAAAATTGAAATTGGGAGTTCTAGGGGTCTCTTTGTGTTTCTCTTTTAGGGAAATTAAAGAATAGTATAACTAAGTAACCATACAAATTTCGTCTTAAAATTCCTCTCCCCCAATGCTTGAACAGTTGAATATTTCTTTAGATGACCAAAAGTACTTCTAATTTGATTAGTGACTTTGTGGTTATTATTTTGTTCAATTGCTGGCGGATTTAAATTTCTTACAGTATGGTGACATATCATATTTCATAGTTGAATTAGAGCTATATCGAGAGAGAAAACAATGTTTTACAAAATCAAAGGGACTCCATACACCTTGGATTTGGTCTTCACGAAGAACAACTAAAGAATACCAAGAACATGGTCAACACGAATAGAACTATGTACACGATCAACACGATTTCAAGGTCGTTCTTTGCTTGTTGTGATTGCGGTTGCTAGTCACTTAGGATCTCTTTCAGCACAACGGTCGACACGAACAACACAGTATCGACTCTAATAGTTAGGTCGTCCATTGATCTACAAAACTTGGTTGAAAGGTTACAATTTTTAGTTTACCTTGTACTATAATAGCTAGGGTTTCTGGTGTACCATATTCTGTAATAACTCTATTTTGTTGCTGTGTAATGTTCTTTATTAAAGTGGGAAGAAAAAAAGATAATGAGGATAAAGAAGTCAAATAATTTGTGATGGATGGTAAATGAAAAGGAAATTGATAGGATTGTTGAAGAAATTATCTAGAAAAAATAGGAATGCAACAAAAGTAAGGAATCAATTATTGATAAAAATTCTGATGAAAATGTAGCACGAAAATATGGGAAGAAAGAAGGAATTTGGAAGGTTAGTTACAATGAAAGAGCATATCTCTTTGGACTGATAAATCAAATCACAAAGCTCCTGATGCACGCAAATGTAGAAAACAACCGTCCAATTGAATGTACATTATCTTAAGGACTGTAATCTACTAAAGAAGGAAGAGTATGAAAAGATAGTAAACTGATCTGTCAAAACAATGAGGGATCTGATGAAGTCCCAAAAATCAAAGATCTATACTATCAAGAGCAATTCTAGTTGGAGAGTAAACGAAGTTTAGAAAAATTATGCAGGAAATAAAGTAGATGATCATGCTTATAAAGGAAAATTCGACTATATAGGAAAATTATGCAGGAAATAAAGTAGATGATCATGCTTATATAGAAATAAATTGGCAACTGAAGTGAAGGAAAATGTGTTAAGGTATGAAATATAGTGGTTGGAAACTATATAGGAAATAATAGAGTATCATTCTCAATCACCAAGGAATCCTTAATGAAACAATAGGAGGAGATTGGACTAGAAAAGGTTTATGTAAACATACATGATCTCTATTTTTTGTCGTTCAAGAAGGGATCAAATATTTGATGATATTCTAAAACATGGACATAATTATATTATATTCTACTGTATGAAGTTGGAGAGATGGTATGAACAATTGAACATGGTAAGAAACCAAAAGAAACAACCCATATATGGTTTAAGCTTTGGAACATACCAACACACATATATAATGCAGAAGCTCTAAGTTATTTTGCAAGTTTATTGGAGAAACCATTATACATGGACCCAATTACAAGAGGAGGATAATACCTTACCTTTGCTAGAATAAGTATTGAAGTGCATCCTAGAAGTTATTAATTGTCAAACACGTAAAACTGAAGTAGAGAAAATGCATATATCTACTTGACAAGACAGAGTAAGGCTATTCAGTATGAGAAAATTGTGAAGTTAAATTGTTAATACAAATCAAAGAGATGAATGTATATGTAATGTCTAAATATGACAAAAGGTACAATAAGATTTACAAGAAAAACTCAAAACTCGAAAACTTGAATGCTCTATTGCATAACCTCACTTGAGAAATTAATATCTCTCAACTCATTTTGAATTTTAGCTCAATATTCTAGGGCTCTCTTTAGAATTAATTAAATAGTCAAAATCCAGAAAATTATAGTTTTCTGATAAGTCAAATAGAAGATATGAAATTTTTACCACAATTTCCTAATATGTAAATTTCTAGGAGTGTATTGTCACTTTCGCTTTAGTTAGGCAACCTTGAATTCAAATTAACTTTTCCTCTTCTTCCTTATTTTTCTCTTGGTTATTGTGCTTTCTCTCAAGCTCCTTTGATGTCATTTTGTAGACATGTATCAATGACATGGCAACTACATTTTCATTCTTCAATCAAAATCAATCACTTGGATTAACTCTTTTATTTTTCGGTGTCTTTTTCAACATTAATTCTTCCACACAAAATTAAGTAATATTTTTGTCTTCAATTTGATTAGGATTTGATATGAACATATTTTTCATCAACACAACCGTAACCAACTAATTGGTGTTCCATGCTGCAAATGTAACAAATCGGGCATGAAAGAAAAGAATGTCTAAAGGGACAAAGTAAATAAATAAATAACTCACCTTAAGTAGTCCTTCCACTGGTAATTTCTCATCCTGGACATTCGTGACCTCCAAGCAACCATCTTCTTATTATCATACACTAAGGGAATTTCTAACATACAGTTATAAAGTAAATCTAATCCAAGATTAGAGAATTAACAAAATGTATGGTTATAAAAGATAAATGACACCAAACCTTCTCTTTACAGTCAATGTTAGCCTGATGAGATCAACTGTCGCCTCATTTATTTCAACAATAGTTGTAGACACTCATTTTCACTCCTTAATTTTATATTTATTCCCTTAGAAAATTTCGAGTCTATTGTCATGTTGAAATTCATATAAAGGTTCATTGTACGGATTATTAAGCGAGTAATTTTTATAAATTATGGTGATAATTAGACTGCTCGTAAGTAGCTCGTGAGTAGGTCGGTCAAAGTTTGGCTCGAAGTCGATTTGACCAAGCTCGAGTCGAGTTCGAATAGCTCGATTATAAAATTGAGTTTGAACTTTATATTTTATTTGTATTTGTTGTTTGATTAGCTCGTTAGTGTTATATATATATATATATATATATATATATATATATATATATATATATATATATATATATATATATATATATATATATATATATATAGTCAAAACTTAGTTTTTTCCTTGCGCCGCTCACCCAACATGTGACTTTCATTCCCAAATTATATATCTAATCATAGTTTGGCTGGAAAATTCAAGAAGTTCTTTACATCAATATACCATTCTTTTTCTGAGAAAAGTAAATATCAAACAATACTATCCTAAATCTAAATGTGGCTAGAAAGAAATGAGGGTTTAAGATTCAAAAACAGATACCTCATTTGAGGTTGGTGAATGTATATTTTGAATTGGCTATTATAGAAGAATATGAGAAAATATAGATATTTTTTTTATAGAGAATGAGGCCCATTTATAGACTTATAAGGATAATCATAATGACTAAGACAAATTCTAACATGTATAAACAAGGTTTGTCATGGGCACAAGAATGTTACCCTTGATGAAAAACTTAATCAACAACAACTAAGGAATTACGGCATTGAGGCAAAACATTCTCCCATTTTTTGTGACAACACCAGCGCTATTGCGATAAAATACAACCCAATGTTGCACTCTATGACTAAGCATATCGAAATCAGACATCATTTCATCCGGGAGCATGTCAATTAGAAACATATTTTCCTTGAATATGTCCCAACCGAACAACAAGTGGAACACGTGTTCACGAAGCCACTCCCCGAGACTAAGTTTTTTTACTTTAGAAATATCTTAGGACTTGTTGATCTAAATTAAATTGATTTAATTATATGTGCATGAATTGAAGGGGAATTTGTTGTCTTAATTACTGGACAGACATATGTAGACAGAGGTCTTAATTGGTCAGATCAGTCGTCTAAAGGAACTCCATACTTAGACGAATACTTGCTTAAGAAACTTGCAAACTAAGTCTGGTTAGACGTTTACTTGTTAGATAGATGTCAAAAGCGCCTGTACACGCGCATAGTTAGACGTCGTCTAAATAGACGTCTAAAGTGCCTTTAGACGTGCGTGATTAGACGCCGTCTAAACAGACGCCTACCCAGCATAGACGTAAGGTATGTAGATAGCTTGTTAGATGTCTAACTACGTGTACCCTCAGACGATTCATCTTCAACCATAGGACAATTGTTCATCGTTTCATAAGCTGTTTATGTACATTTCTCGCCCAGAAAGTGAAAAGTCATATCTCAAATAACTTGAAGACACGTGTCTTTCAATGTTAAAAATATGACTAATATATCTGAAGGCTTATGTCCTTCCACCTTCTTAAATTATGATAGATTTCATGATAGCTTTTAATTGACGTCTTTTAATCATGACTATTATTGGGAAAACGCTTTTATACATTAAATGACGGTTCAATTTATTATGATCATTTTATTAAGCCGTTGTCAGTCATACCGTATAAAGAGTAATTCATCTAAACAGACCATTTATCTTCTATGTGATTTTGAATACGTGTTTTAATTTCTCTCACTAAGAAAAACTCTTATGACTATTAGGTGTCTAAACCCTTTAGCACTCCCTCTACTCGTTCTTTAATTAAGAAATGATCTATCTTGCTTCATCCACTTATCAAGTGGACTTCGATTCCGTATCCACTTTGATTATTCCAGAAATGGTCACAATGTTCGATACTCTTAAAACTTCGGAATTAAAGAAATTCCTTGGAGAACCTGTCATCATTCATGAACCTGAAGTTCATAAATTCTTTAACTTTGAAATGAAATACGACAAAAGGATTGTCGTGGCAAATTTTTTTGAAGATCATGCTTGGTTTTGTGAAGAATCTTTCGCTCAATTCTTCAATCTCTCGACGGAGGGGTTAACTGAGTTCCCCACATCTTCTGATGAAATCTTATCAAAAATGAGGCTTGCCTTCTTAGACACATCTTCCTAAGGGAATCATATCCATGTCCATTCTCATGGACCAAAGTCTGCATTAAAAGTTGAGTTCTCCATCCTTGACGATATTATCTCCATTGCCCTTTTGGCTAAGGGCGTCTCCAACTTCTACTCAAAAAAGCTATTCGAAATAATGATTGCTATTACTAGGAGAACAACAATCAACTAGTCGAAAATCCTTTTCAAAAATTTGGTGGAGATGATCTCTACTTATCCAAGGGGGGAGGCCACCTGGGTATACTGCCCCGCTCAGCATGCTGCTCCCTTATGTCCTTCAAAATGTTGACCATGGGGTCCTAATTAAGTCCTCTAGAGTCCTGGACTATCAAAGAGTTCTTGACTGTATTCTTAGGGTAGGAAGACTAAAGCTAAAGAGAAGAAATCGAACACTTCAAAGAGCTCAAAGAGCCGATTAAGACTCCTTCCTTTCCGATGATGTCAAAAAGGGGGAAAGAAGTGGCATGAGACTCAAGGGGAATCAAGAATAGAAATGGATAGGAAAAGACCCATCTTTTGTAGTTTATGGACAATCTTTATTAAATATTTATCTTCCCCAGATCTTATGCTAATATATATAAACTTTTGTTGTTTATTGATTATGTTCCTTTTTCTAATCTTTTAACTAAGTTTTAACATCATCAAAAAGGGAGAAATTTTTGGGTCAAATTACTTTGAAAAAATAAACTAGGGAATAAGTTTATTTAATGTTGTCATTATTTTGATAATCTATGTTAAATTTAGTTGTGAATAAAGCTGAGTGGTCTATTTATTTTGTGAAGAAACAAATCTAAAGACAGTGCTACCTTAGACGCGATCTAAACTAGGGTATCTTAGATGTCTTACATAGTTAGACAAGGTCGTCTAAATCATTTCGATGCGGTGTAAAGGGAAACGTAGTAAGACAAGGTCGTTTAACTCCTTTAGACGATGTTTAAAGGGAATCATAGTTACACAATGTCGTCTAACTCCTATAAACGATGTCTAAAGGGAAACATAGTTAGACGAGGACTTATAACTCCTTTAAACGAGGTCTAAAGGGAAACGTAGTTAGACGAGGACGTCTAACTCTTTTAGACGTGGTCTACAGAAAAACGTAGTTAGACGAGGTTGTCTAACTCGTTTAGACGCGGTCTAAAGAGAAGCATAGTTAGACGAGGACGTCTAACTACTTTAGACGATGTCTAAAGGGAAACGTAGTTAGAAGAGGATGTCTAACTCCTTTAAACGTGGTCTAAAGAAATGCGTAGTTAGACGAGGATGTCTAACTCCTATAGACACTGTCTAAAGGAAAGCGTAGTTAGATGAGGACGTCTAACTCCTTTAGACGCGGTCTAATGGAATACGTAGTTATACGAGAACGTCTAACTTCTTTAGACGTTGTCTAAAGGGAAGCGTAATTAGAAGAGGTCTTCTAACTCCTTTAGACGTTGTCTAAAGGGAAGCGTAGTTAGACGATGACGTCTAACTCCTTTAGACACGGTCTTAAAGAGTGCGTAGTTAGACGAGGACCTTTAACTCTTTTAGACGAAGTCTAAAGGGAAGCGTTGTTAGACGAGGACGTCTAACTCCTTTTGACGTTGTCTAAAGGGAAGCATAGTTAGACAAGGCCGTCTAACTCCTTTAGACGCAGTCTAAAGGGTATCATAGTTAGATGAGGTCGTCTAACCCCTTTAGACGCTATCTAAAGAGAAGCATAGTTAGGCGACGTGTAACTCTTTAGATGTGGTCTAAAGGAATGCGTAGTAAGACGAAGACGTCTAACTTCTTTAGACGTTCTCTAAAGGGAAGCGTAGTTAGATGAGATTGTGTAACTCCTTTTGACGATGTCTAAAGGGAAGCGTAGTTAGACGAGGTCGTCTAACTCCTTTAGACATTGTCTAAAAGGAAGCATAGTTAGACGAGGATGTTTAACTCCTTTAGACGCAGTCTAAAGGAATGCGTAGTTAGACGAGGACGTCTAACACCTTTAGATGTGGTTTAAAGAAGAATGTCTAATGCCTTACTTTAGCAACCGTCTGAAGAAAACATTTGTCAAACCACGATCTTTCTACTGTCTTCTCCACATACTTCTATGCAGTCTAACAAGCCAGCTAATTATATCCAATGAATTAATTCCACTTACGCGGATATCTCTTAAATATATATTTCTAGTACAAAACAAGATTAGAGGATATTCGGCGCACTACCTATTTGGTACGGCCACGATCAAATTACTTAGAGTCTATTGTACTCTCGTACTATAGGCGACCGTCCAAAAGACACATGCCATGTGTCTTCTAAGAATATTCGATCGTTGGTGTACTTTAACTATATATGGAGCTTCAAGGGCAATGGTCGAACTCTCCCACTCATTCTTCATTCAAAGAAAGTTTCTGAAATCAAACATCTCTCTTACTATCTAGCTGTGATCACACTGTAATTGCATACAGTCTTTTCTATGAGAAACTTCAGTGCTGTAAGTGCTGTAAGTTGAACAAAGTCTGTTTTGTTCAACCGAGAGCTAGCTAGATCATTGAATTGTATTTGATTCAAAGTATTTAGTGGATATTCTTCCGGTTGTGGAAGAAGGGGTGATGTAGAAGTTTTATTTTAGAGCATCCATAAATCCTGGTGTTCTTTACTTTTTGCCATTCTACATTTAGTTATGTAAAGCTTCACATCCGACGAACACTTCTTCACTTGAATCTGTTTCAAGAATTTGGAAGATTTGCGAAGAATATAAACAGATATTAATCCATCACATGATTATTATCGAAGAATTTATCGTAAGTTGTTAACAATTATCAGACCCGAGTCTCTATTGGTAACACTGATCCCACATAGTTACATTGACTCGTCTAGAGAAAATAAATGGAACATATGACTTTTCCCATATTTTTCTCATTTCTTGAATCATTATTCCAAATTTTATCTTTTTCCACTAAGCGCCTTTAAGCTAGAGGGTTTAAAGGTCATCGTTATTCCTTGAAGTTGTGAATAAAACATATTTTTTTTAACTGCACCTTATGTGAGATTGCTTACGTAATCTCATAACATAGAAAGATCGGGTTCAATTTTCATGAGAGTTGATAAAGGTGTCATTGTTTTTTTGTTTAGTTTTGAACCATTTTTTATCTTAATAAGAATTCCCTTTAGTGTTGAAATAGAGTTTTTGTTATTTTGAATTTATTGGGACCGAGCCTAGTATTAGGTTGCCTAAGATTTCTCATAACAAAGAAAAATTAGGATCAAACGTAGTTATGATTACTATGTTTGAATTTTTTGTTTTGGTTTTATTGGACCAAAAATATTGTAGACTGCCTACGTATTCTCATAAAAGAAAAATCAGGTCCGAACTTAGTTCAAAACATGTGCATTTTCAAAATAACGTTATTTTATTTTAGTTTTATTCATTTTTATTTTGATAAAAATGCCCCTAGTATTAAAATATGGGTTTTGGTTTTGAAATTATTGAACACTTTGGATAATTATATATTTTGATAAAGTTTGAATATAGTTTTCAAAATCTCATTTATTTTGTTTGTATTATTTCATTAATGATGTCAATTTCTTCTTCTATAATTGATTATCTACATGTCGGTAGAGTGTAATGTTAGTTCTACTTTAATTATAAAAAAAATATTTATCTAGTTATAAGGACATTTTCAAATGTACTTTTTGAAAGTAAATTTTTTAAATTTCGAAGTTTGAAGAAATAATTTGATCTTAAAGAGCTCATAGAAAAAAAAAGGATAAGAAACATTATTATAATTAATGGATGCTTTTAAAATGAAATAAATAAAATTAAAATCTTAATCTTAAGAATCATAGTCACATTTATGATTGGATTATGATAGAATTTATGTGACTTCACTTTATTGAGTCTTTATTCCATAAAGACTCCTTTGTGAGGTTATGATGTTTTTCAAATTTCTGTGGTATAACATTTACCTTGATAGGCTTAAAAAACTGGTTTTTGTTCGAAATTGTTTCTCCTTCTTATCAAACATCAACAATTATTATTGGACTACATATTTCTTTTAATTTAATCTCCAAATACAATAATGACACAACTAATATATTTAAGTTTATTTATTTGATTTTAATAAAAGAGAGTATTAACCCCGCATAACGGAGTCATGGGCGCCTATGACGATGTTTAAAGTTAGGTGAACATCTAATGCATTATTCTTTCAAAGTCATCAATGTCAAACCATGTAGTTACATAAAAAGATGATCAAAGTCAATTAAAAAATGCTCTAAGACTCATCAAGATTCTTCGAAGAACTCATTTTAGTGTCAAATGTTAGTTTGTGTCTCTCACGTTGTACTCACATTCATCATAACACTCAAGAAGCTCTCAAAATTGTTATTAGACAAAAATATTTTTGTTGTATCCATCATTATTTGAGTTCGGATCCCTATCTATAGAGAGGATTTAGAATAGTGTATGCATAGAACAATATTAGGTTAAATATTTAACATTAGAGTTAGACATACAATAAAAATAAATTACACTAAACATAAATACAAATCAACATAATTTTAAGTTTATCTCTCTATCATCAATCAAATAATTATGAAACATATTTCAACCAGATATTATAATATATATATATATAATTCCGATTAATTAATACATGAAAATTCTAAAAATGGACAGACACAGTAGCAAAACAATCCAAGACTCAGTTTGTTAAATTGACACCAATCTTGTGTCTTCAATGGTTGTAACTGATTTCAATCTCTAAATCCATTAATCCATCTTTTTGAGAATTTGTACCACCCACCATATACTTGAATCCGCCCATGGTAAATATGTGGGCCATAATACATGACAAGTGTTTTTGGTGGAGGCCAGAGAGGTTTTTTCTGGAGGCCAGAGAGGTCTGTCATGTATGAAGAAATTTAACTACGTGCATCCTTGCATGGCTCTGGCTCAGAGAAAATTAACTACGTGCCTCTTTGCATGGCTCTGCTTTTGTAGAGCAGTTTAAAAAAAAATATTAAAATATTTACATCCTTTTGGTGGAGGCCAGAGAGGTTTTTTCTGGAGGCCAGAGAGGTCTGTCATGTATGAAGAAATTTAACTACGTGCATCCTTGCATGTCTCTGGCTCAGAGAAAATTAACTACGTGCATCCTTGCATGGCTTCTGTTTTTGTAGAGTAGTCCGAAAAAAATATTAAAATATTTACATCCTTTGCATGGCTTCTGTTTTTGTAGAGTAGTCTAAAAAAATATTAAAATATTTACATCGTTTGCATGGCTCTGCTTTTTTCAGAGATTTTAATGAGTCCCGATAATAATAACGTGGAGCTGACTAGACTCTTAAGATGTTAAAGAAAATAAAAAATCTTTAATTTGATTCTTTAAGAGATGCTTTAAAAATTAATATTTTCATTCTTTGGAATTTAGTTAATCATAAAACTTTTGAGTGAGTTCTCCTTTTAATTATAACTATAAAATTGTTTAGTTTAATTTCATTTTAAATAAATTGAATGTTATCAAATTTCAAAATTATATTTGGTTTCTCCCTATAAATACGACTACCCCCTTCCTTCTATCATCATCACTTCATACATTCATATCTCTCTCTTAACAAAAAAAAAAATGTCTTCTGGAGTAGGTCTCTTTGTTCTAACAGATGACTCCTCCTCCACCTTGCTCAGCGTCCAACTTTTCCTCTTTCTCGCTATCCTAACCGCTGTTTTCAGATTCTGGCTAGTCCCGGGTGGTCTTGCATGGGCTCTTTCCAAAGCAAAAACCGGTGCCCCCATTCCCGGACCCTCAGGATTCCCCCTCATCGGACTCATTTTCACTTTTATGAGTTCTTTGACTCATAGAAAACTTGCACATCTTTCTCAAACCTTAAAGGCTGTTCCACTAATGGCCTTTTCGGTTGGGTTCACCCGTTTTGTTATTTCAAGTGATCCGGGTTCGGCTAAGGACATTCTCAGCAGTTCTGCCTTCGCTGATCGACCCATTAAGGAATCCGCTTACGAGCTCCTGTTTAATCGGGCAATGGGATTTGCTCCTTTTGGAGAATACTGGAGGGAGCTAAGAAGGATTTCAGCCACTTACATGTTTAGCCCCAAGAAAATAGCTTGTGCCGAAGGATTCCGTAAGGAGATCTGTAATCAGATGATCACACAAGTAAGAATACTCCATTTCTTTAAATGATATGAGTATAAAAGACAATTAATTAGTTATAAACGAGTCTTTCTTTACACAGGTAAAAACACAAATGGAGCTAAAAGGGGATGTTGAGATCAAGCAAGTTCTTCACTTTGGTTCATTGAATAACATGATGATGACCGTTTTTGGAAAGTATTATGATTTTGGTGAAAATGGGGACGGTTTGGAAGTAGAGGGATTTGTAAGTGAAGGATACAAGTTACTAGGGACATTCAATTGGAGCGATCATTTCCCAATTCTGGGGTGGCTTGATGTTCAAGGTGTGAGAAGGAGAAGTAGGAAACTAGTTTCTAGAGTGGATGCGTTCGTTAGAAAGATCATAGACGATCACAGCAAGGTTACTGATCATGACAATAATCATGGATACTTTGTTGATGTTCTTCTTGATCTTGAGAGAGAGAGCAAGATCACCCGATCTGATATGGTCGCTGTTCTATGGGTAATGTTCTTTCTTATATCTTTTCAAAATTTTCTAATTAGTATTTTCTTACTTAGAATCCTGTTTCTTGAGTTCACTACCCAACCTTATTATCTACAAGAAATGAAAATAGTACTTAGGAGATTTTCGTAATTGTGTTGGCCCTTGAGTTTTTTTTACAACTTTATCTCTCATTTTTTTTACAATTATTAGTTTCTTTAAAATTTTTGTATTATAGATTTTTTAATATATATTTATACATATTTCTTTGCTTCTATATATAAGTTTTTTTATTTACATAATAATTGAAGATAGCATTTGTATAAATAATCTTTATCAATGAATATATAGGAAATGATTTTTAGAGGAACAGACACAGTTGCAATTCTATTAGAATGGATTCTAGCAAGACTAGTTCTTCATCCAGACGTTCAAGCCAAAGCTCTTTCTGAAATTGAATCAACTATTGGCTCTTCGAGGGCAGTAATGGAATCTGATATTCCAAACCTGCCATACCTCCAAGCCATCGTAAAAGAGACTCTAAGAATGCACCCTCCAGGCCCCCTCCTTTCATGGGCTCGTCTTGCAATCCACGACACACATGTTGGGCAGTACTTTGTCCCTGCAGGGACCACCGCCATGGTGAATATGTGGGCCATAGCACATGACAAGGGTATTTGGTCGGAGCCAGAGGAGTTCAGGCCAGAGAGATTCATTGAACAGGAAGTGTCTGTTATGGGGTCTGACATGAGGCTTGCTCCTTTTGGTTCAGGAAGGAGAGTCTGTCCTGGGAAAACTATGGGTTTGGCTACGGTTCATATTTGGTTGGCTGTACTTCTTCAGAACTTTGAGTGGGTCTCTAAGGATGATGTGGATTTGACTGAGGTTCTCAAGATGTCAATGGAAATGAAGAATCCTTTGGTGTGTAAGGCTGTTACAAGGGTTTTTTAAGCATGATAAATAGCTCTTTCTGATGAGGCCTCCTGAACTACTATGTTCTTTTGTTTGTGATGTTGTTGTGTTTGTTTGATTTATGTTTTCTAAGCAAGTTTGTGTGTTTTGTTTTAGAATGTTGTCTAAGTTTGTATTTTCTGTGTTGTTCAAGTTTGTGTGTTTTTTAGGGTTGTACTGCAAAAGAAAACTTTTAATGGAGCCTCTTAAGTAATATTATGTAATTGTGTTTGTTTAATGCAGTTCTTTTTTTAATATAAATATGTTATTTTGTGTGTGCAATGTTTTAGTTTATTTACTTTTATTAAATGTGTTATATATGTTTTATTTTACAAAGAACAATTTTTTATATTAAAATAATATTTTAATTAAATGTTGATTTTATTATTGAATAAAATGTTTTCTTAATAAAATGTAATTACATTCTCACTACAACAAAATAGGCTTTTAGTGACACGTAACTGGTCATGCTTATTAAGCGTTTGGCAAAAGTAAAAAAAATAAAATAAAAGTTTTGCCAACCTTTTTATTATCTATAAAAATCTTTATAATTTTTTTTTTATTTATATTTTAAAAAATTCTTATACACAAATGATTTTAAACATTTCATTTTAATATTTTCGTATGTTTTATTATTACTTTTTAAATTTTTTTTTTACAATATAATCAAAATCATCAAATTAAATTATATATTATTTTGATCTTAAAACTCAAAATTATTTATATTTAGAGTGAAATAAATATAAATTTATTACTATATAATATCAAAATAATTAAATAAAATTAAAACTAGATGAAATAAAATAAATAAAAGTGGTAGATAAATAATATAATAAATGAGTTATTATGTATTTTATTTATAATTTGCAGGTTAAAAATAAAAAAGATCTTTATTTTAATTATGGTTGGTTATCCATTATTGGATGAGTTTTTTTCCCTGTGTTTTAATTTTTATTTGATTAAATGTTTACTTCAAATTGGACTTAAAAAGTCCACTAACATTTTTTCTTTACTTTCTCAAATTAAAATTAAAAATAAAGAAGACTTATTTTTCTTTGTAAATTCTAACCCAGCCCAATAATAACAATAACAATGTTTACATAACATTTTCTTTACTTTCCTAAATTAAAATTAAAAATAAAAAGTCAATTTTTTCCTTGTAAGTTCTAGCCCAGCCCAATAATAACAATAACCATGTTTACAGAGCAAAAATTAGAAAAAAACTCGAGAGAAAAAAGGTAAGTAGAGGTTCAACACAGTTCGACTATTTTTGCTTGCGACTAGAGGTGGTGTCCGACTAGGCTCCCTTATACAACGATTATTGCTAGAGAAACGTGAAAAATTTGAGAAGGCAACATGAACATCATGGTCTACCTCAACTTAGAGAAGGTTATTGCAATCAACAGATATTGTTCGAAAAGAGCTGATCTCAATAGCTCTTAGTTGACCTAATTTAGATTTGAGAAGCTATAGGTATCTTCAAACCCCTCCTCCTCTACGTCTTCCTCTCATAATTTGACTTAGAAGATAACAAATGTTTTGAACAACAGAAAAGGAGAAGGTAACTCAGTAGTAAACAAATGACTCTTCTTAGTTTGGTTACTCAATTTCCAAATAGAGGAAGTCAAACATAATAGGCTAATAATTCCAATTCATTCTTCTTCTTTGCTTTGAGAGAACATTTGTGAATGTCTCCATATGTCAGAAACGTAATGCATCATTTTCTGACCTAAAAATATATGCACTCTCATAATATGTGTAGTATTGCAATAATTACATATAGATAGCACCTTAACTGGATTTTTATTTTTGTTTATGGAGGTGAGTTAAAGAAACAAATTGATTATTCTATTTTTTTTGTTAATAATTTGTGACAGGTACTCATCATTTATGAACTTCATCCTTTTATGATCTAAAAAGGTATCCACTCCTAGGATCTGTGTAGTACTACAGTACTTACATATAGATTGCAATCTCATATTTTGACTTATAAGACCAACTTTGTGATAGATTGTGATCAATCATATATAGTTACTTGGTCTTTTCTGATTATACCATTTGCTTTTAACTGGATTTTAATTTCTGTTTATGGAAGTGAGTTAGAGAAATTGCAGCATGATTAATTGATATTCTGTTTTTGTTGTATTAAGAACAAGAACGAGAACTTCAATTTGATTTTCAGCTTTATGGGTAGGAACTATCTCTTCTTTTAGCCATTCCAGTTCATCCCTCTTATTTGGTTTGATAAAACATTTACGAATGTCTCTAGATCCCAAGAAATATAGTTCATTATTTTTTTACCAAATAATGTATCTATTCCCAAGATCTATGTAGTACTACAGTAATTACATATAGATAGCACCTTCATATTAGGACTTATAAGAAACTTTGTGATATATTGTGACCAATCATATATAGTTAGTTAGTTTTTTCTAATGATTTCATTTGCTTTTAACAGGATTTTAATTTCTGTTTTTGGAAGTGAGTTAAAGAAACAACATTATTAATTGATTATTCTATTTTTGTTGTGTTTATATTTTATGACAAGTATTGATCATTTGTTATTTTTGAGCTTTGATACCCAAAAATTTCAATCCTAGTCTACTATAAGGAGGCGTAGACAAAATCCGAGGGACAAGTCCACTTCTTTCCAATGATATTCGTAAGTTTTTAATATTACACTCCACTTGATTGTTCATATATTGATTATTTTGATGCCTCATCTTTCACATCTCCAATAATCTCTCAGATATATATAACTTTATAAATACACTATTATTTTTAAAATATGCTTTTAATCATGCATATTTTAAAGTATTTTCGGCTAGCTAGGCTCATAAACATCACTTATAAATTACCAGTAATAATAATATTGCAGATTTTTGTTTTTATGCAGTTTTCGCTTCAAACAATAATATTTAACTTTTAGGGTCTAAATAAAATCAAAAGGCATCATAATAAAATAATGAAGTTTAATATGTAATATAGTCAGCGTTTACCTATTATGAAATGATCCCATGTAGCTAGAAGATGTGGTAGCGTAATAGATTATTTATTTTTCTTTTACTCTCCAATACATTATATATAAAGGAACACTCCTAGAAGATTTTTACAACTCATAAGGGTAATATCTTTATTAATGTCTGTCTTCTTGTATTAGATTCCAAGAATTAGTTTCTATGAGATTGTTAAGATATATATGTTTGTCTATGATGTTGTAGATGAGGTAAAGTTTCTAATGTTTCCCTTCATTATGAACCTTAAATTGTATTAACACTTCTCTAAATAGATTGTATGACTATGTAACTACATTATTAGCATATTTAAATACTAAAGTTTTCTTGAATTTTCTCATTTTCACCTACTTTTTTATAGTTCATTGAACCATAAACGAGGTTCAAGCTCAAATCTGACATAAATAATATGTAGTTTAAGACTTTAATCTGGCCTATTGAATTAGAAGATCCATACTTAAATGTTGGACAAATCTTCATTGTGATGAATGTTATAATGATATTTTCTTGAAAATAGTTGATTTATGGATAAAAATCTTCGCATTGAATTATCACTAATTGTTGTCTAAAGTGTAAACTTCTGATTGCAGACTATGGAATTGGAACAAGTTTTTTCATATCGTGACAGTGAAGATGAGGTTGACGATGATGTTGCCGATTTTGAAGATCAACAGATAAGTTTGTTTGATTCATTTCTTGGGCTTTCTTAGATTTCCTAGCTTTGAAAAATTGAAGGGCTAGCAGATTCGCACTGTTCATTTGTTTCACCATATTATCTTTCACAAAAAAAATAACCATTTCACACATGCAAATTCTTATTCCTAGATGTATTTGTGAATCCTTTGCTTTCGTTCACTTTATACATGATAATAATAAATGTGTATTGTGTTTGATTGTACAAGTAATTAAAATTGTGAATCACATTGTTTTTCGGAGGTGCACATATTGAGTGCTTGTAAACAGTTATATTTTTATACAATATTGAACCAATGTTTATTCCTTGGGACAAGACTCTTTTCACTTGAGCTACCATGTCAAGTTAGAAAGATTTTATATTAAATTAGACAAATAAATAAAGAATTGTTGGATATTTAAAATGAGAACGCAAGTTTCAACTTTAGTTATGTTATAAAATGATTGTTATTTAACATATTTGCAAAATCAAAATATTTATTTTCAACCAATTTACGCTTTACAACAATTTGTTGTTGCAGATGCTTGATGATTTTGTGGATGTTACCAAACATGAAAATCAAATGATGCATATGTGGAACTCATTTGTGAGGAAACAACGTTAATCCTTTTACATTGATTATCATAGTAATATATTTGGTATTGGTATTGAAAGCATTGAACTTGTTCCATAATGGCTTCTTTGATACTAATGTTTAATTTTTCACATTGGCAGAATATTGGCGGACAATCATGTACCTTGTGGTTGTGTAGCATTTTCAAAAATGCATGGCCCAACACTTGTCCAATCGCCATCACTACTATGTATGGTAGCTTGTGCTTTTTCATCTTCATTTAATTAAATTTACTCTTTCAGTTTCTTCAATCTCGAAAATTCAAAACCCAATTGCTTACTTATTTCCCATTTGGAAACTCTTTAATTTTTTAGATCTGAATTTGGATTTATATGAGAAATTAACCGCCTATAATTTTCGAATCAGTCTGAACATTGTTGGAATTTTTAAACTAATTCTATAAATTCTATTAATGAATGGAAATTACAAAATATGGGTAATAAAATTAAATTAATTTCATGTGAAATTCAAATGTGAATTATAGGGTGAAATTTGATCCAAATGTTTGAATTAATTAATTTAAATTAATTAATCAAAATGCCTTGATGACCAATTAACAAAATGTTGTTAATTTGTAGTGTGACTTACATGAGTTTGTTATTATTATTAATTGTTATGATAATTTAATATTATTATTAACAAATTAAAAAACCATGTAACGTGAGTATTGCAAAATAAATGTCTTCATTAATTTTGGCAAACAATTATCCTTCATTAAGAAGAAATATTAAGGCAAATGAATAGGCAAGCAATGCCAACCGTTGGATCAATTGATGATTTAATTAACAGTTTATTATTTCAACAATCTAAATAGGCATTCTAACCCACACCATTCGATGGACAAAAAACCACATCACTTCATCATTTTAATTCTTTCTCACTCTAGAACTCCAAAAGTTTTCTTCTTATTTTGTGAGTGTTCTTCGCTCGATATTTTCCGTTGAAATCCGGTGATAGTTCAGGTACTTTATCAAGCTCGTTGTGTAGTGATTCCGGTGCTGAATCACTACTAGATTTGTTGTACCCTGGGAGACAGCCATCTGTGATAAGCTCTAGCACACGGGAAGACGGTGGAACTGTTTTAAGGGAAATGCGTCTAACACATGCCTCGAATCAACCATCAAATACGGTGATATTGTTCTTCGTATATCTTATTTTATTTTTATTTATTTGTAACATCGCATGTATATATATTTTTCTGTTATTCAAGACAAGATATCTAACAATCTTAAAACAGTTTTGTGTGCTAAGTTATTTAGTAGTTTTTGTCGTCGAAAATCTTTGTCTTTGATGTTTCAGAAATACGAGTCGCGGTGTTGCGAAAGAGATGATGTTCATTTCGAAAAAAAAATGAAAAAGATTCATCTTAAGGAATCAACAAATAAAGATAAGTCTTTATTGCATATAAATATGTTTGATTATTAACACATATGTTCTTAGGCTTCTAAATCTTAGTTTTATAAGCTAATATATTTTGATATGAAAATTTTCTCAAGAAACATTAATTTGTATATTCATTATACAAATATAATATATAAAATAAATTAGAACACAATAATTTAATTTGTTCTAGTCTTATTTAAAGATTTGTTTGGTTAATAAAATTATTAATAATAATGAATGAAAATAAGAATGTAACTAATATGTTAGCTTTCAATTTTTATAAAATTTATGGTGTTAAAATTAATTATAATTGAAACATATAGTTTCAGTTTTAAAATAATTAATTATAATATATACCTTCTTTTTAATTAAAAAATATAATTAATAAGAATATGGTAGGATGATTAATAAATAAAGAGAGATGATATCTTTATTTATACATATCTTTATTTATACATTGTTTTATATATTACATTTTATTATGGTAATAAGTTATCGTTTTAAATGTGTATATATTCATTGGTTGACAGAGTCTAGTCAAATATGAAGTATAAGTTGTCTCTAAAAAGAATACAAAAGGTCATAAAAGCGGTCAACAATGAAATGGCGCATTGGTGCAGTGGTTCAAAGTTCAGACGCAATGGTGCGTGACGGAAGGGAGGTCCCCTGTTCAAATCCAACTGATAAGATGATTTCTTTTGTAGAAATCAGACGTGATAAAATGACATTAGTCATTTACGTTGATTTCTTTTATAGAAATCGGTGATAAAATGACACTAGTCATTTATGGTGGAACCATTCAAATCTCTTGTATAGAAATTATTAGATGAATGGAGCCAATGATTTCTTTCATAGAAATCTGATGTGGTATAAAATGACACTAGTCATTTATGTTGAAACCATTCCAATTTCTTTTGTAGAAATTATGAGTTCAATGGGGGTAGTCAATGATTTCTTTATAGAAATCAGATTTGATAAAATGACTCTAGTTATTGATATTAAAACCATTTCAATTTCTTGTGTAGAAATTATGAGTTGAATGTGTAGTCAATGATTTCTTGGTAGAAATCAGACTCGTTAAAATGACTCTATCCATTAATGTTGGAGATGAATGAAGTAGTTAATGATTTCTTTATAGAAATCAGACTTGAGTAATTGATGTGAAAATCATTATAATTTTCTTGTGTAAAAATTATTAAATGAAATGAAATGGGGGCACTACAGAAATTATGTGATTCATAATGACAGAAAATGAAGGTCATATGTATAATGAGATTAAATAAGTTATTTGTTTTAGAACTTATTCTAATCATGCATTTAAAGAGACATGACTATGTTAGTCGAAATTGTCTTCGCAAAAATTGTCTCGGTGAGAACAATCTACTCAGATTTATTTTGAGCATGCATAGTCGCTTCACGTCGATTATTGTTCAAAACATGGCAATGTAAGTGCTTCGATTAATATATGAAATATATTTGATTATGTGCTAATTGATTATTAATATAAATCATGCATATTAGCTAATAATATGATGATTATGTTATTCATAATAAGTATGATTATCTAGAATTTATATATATATATATATAAATTAAGATTTATTTTCTATCTATTTTTATTTTAATAGATAATTTTAAAATTTGTCACAAATCATGTGTTCTTTGATTGACAAAAAATTGTTATAGAATTTTGAAGGTTATCTAATTAATTAAGAAACGAATAATTGATGACATGAATATTTATTTTTATAATTAGTTAGTTATATATTCGATTAAAGATAAATGATCAACATTCTAATTAAGTGTAATAATTAATATTCTAATTAATTATTATATATTTTTTAAACGGTATTTTTAATGATAAATGAAGTTGTATATATATTTGTTTAAGAATATATATGACATATTATGTATCTGATTTATTGACTATATATATATTATAGTTGGTTTTGTCATCGTGGTGACTAAAATGAAAGAAGAATAATATATAATATCATATATATATATATGGATATATTAATTTTGGTTTAATATAATATATTTGATAATTTTGAAATCAAATAATTACAAGCAAAGTATTGTTTGATTTGAGAATAATGTGGCAAACGTGCCGATATTACGGGATGCAAACGTGCAACCGAAAATAAATGTTTAAGCGACTTCGGTCAAAGATGCTTGAAACATTATGATTTCTTTTGTATAAATCATGTGATATGGTGAATATTTATTTGATTAAATATTCTAATTTCTTTTATACAAATTAAGTGTTGAAATAAATATTTTAATTGATTAAATATTTTAATTTCCTATGTAGAGATTATGTGAAGAATGATTTATATATGAATAAACATTCTAATCTCTTGTATATAAATTATATTTTATTCAATTAAATATTTATGATATAGTTATCTTATTAATTGTATGATAAGTATAACAAAAGAAATTTGTAAAAGAATTGTGTGACAATTTCTTAATTAGAAAATCATTGATTTAAATCATATAAGTGTGTGATTTAAAAAATGGTACCAACACGAATGTGGGGGCAAAATATTTTTATTGATTATAACACAAAAATAATTGTGTATATTACGATAAATAAAAAGATAATTTATTGTTAGAGAAATATGTTCTCTATAAAAGATAAAGTTGCGCAACTTTACAAAAAGAAAGAAAATAACAAGAAAATGTCTTGTTTATATTTGCTGAGTTGGTGTACAAATCGATATTTTAGATTTGAGGATTTTGAAATCAAGAAACGTGTCATATTTTGACATTATTTTCATAAAACTTTGAAGAACCAATGTCTTCAAAAGGATTTTATGAAATAAATGAAAAGGAAAGTTTATAAAGTCTTGATATGACTTATAACAAATTTTATAATAATGATATGAAAATTTGATCATACTTTTATTAAAAAGTGGATGTGACAATTATATATATCATGAAGACAATGAAAATTATTTCATTACGTGTCTTTTGTATGATATTTTTATCGTTGGAAATTACGATAAAAATGATTAAATCCATAAATGATATAAATTGCACTAAACGAAATATCATGTTGTTATCAAATGATATATTGATATTATTAAATGAAAGACTTTACGTCTTAAAGTGAATATGTTTACACTTAGAAGTGCAATCTACGTATGGAAATCTTCCAAGTTATTTATGATGGATAGATTAAACGTTATAATCTATATTTTTGACTTATGTCGAAAAATAAAATATTTTTAAGTAAAATATATAATCGTTTACACGAAGGCAGAATAGTTCAAAGACATTTTGTCTACTAGTTAGCCAAGTAAACAATATTTTCATAAAATTTTAAATGATAAGCATGTATGAATGAATATGCTTCTTATTAGAAGATGTTCCAAGGTTAACTAAGAATGTACCAACATAAATTTCTAATTATTATGATAGTAATTAGAAATTGGACAAGCTTAGAGTCAGTGACAAGTCTAGACATACACGTCTTAGACATAATGTCATTATACTATACTCTCTAATGGAGTAATCAAAATTGACTTTGTAAGTCAAAGATAACATTGTTGATCCACTAATCAGATTATTGAATAGAGAGATAGTTTGAAGTCTTTTGAGACATTAGCCTACTATAAGTTGATATGAAGGAAAACCCAACCTATGCAGACTAGAGATCCCAAGAACTAGGTTCAATGGGACAACCTAATTGTACTAACTTGGAAAGTTATTATTGAGGATTAATCCTATAACAAAACAATATATATTTTGACGAGGATAAGTATATTGCTTTTAATGATTCTTTGTGAGCAAAGAGATCACCTATGTGAGGGAGAAGTGGGGCCGCTTCGAAATAATTGCACGGCTCAATTCTAGACCCTCTCACAGAACCAGGCGAATGTTCCATGGCCAAAACGGACACAACCATGAGAGTTTGACATGTATCAGGGAGAATTCTATGTGAAAGTGTGTAATCGTTTACACAAATGGCAGAATAGTTCAAGGACATCGAGTCTACTAATCGGCTAGTAAAGTTATATACTTTCATAAGGGAAGGTTCAAAGGGTTACACTTACCTATCCTATGTAGAATTCAACTGTTGAACCTTTCACCGGGTTAATCTTTCAATTTCCATTAATGTGGGGGATTGTTGGAATTTTTAAACTAATTCTATAAATTCTATTAATGAATGGAAATTAGAGTATGGGTAATAAAATTAAATCAATTTCATGTGAAATTCAAATGTGAATTATAGGGTGAAATTTGATTCAAATGTTTGAATTAATTAATTTAAATTAATTAATCAAAATGCCTTGATGACCAATTAACAAAATGTTGTTAATTTGTAGTGTGACTTACATGAGTTTGTTATTATTATTAATTGTTATGATAATTTAATATTATTATTAACAGATTAAAAAACCATGTAACGTGAGTATTGCAAAATAAATGTCTTCATTATTGTTAGATATCTTGTCTTGAATAACAAACATGTGGATCTATTTATGTCCCATATATGTTTGTTTCATCGGTATTACTAAGTTTGCATGTTTCTGACAACTGTCTTCTCGATGATGTCCATGGAGAAAACAAAAGCTGACTTCTAATATTGTTTGTTTTTATTGAATTTCTTAAGTAATGCATTTTCTTGTGCTGCATTTTCTAGTGGTTTACAGGATCTTCTAGCCTTCATTAGTGCCTCAAGTGAGATTACTTACCTCTTTTAGAAGTTATTTTTAGTGATTCAACTCAGAGTTCTTGAAATATTTTTGATTTGATTGCAGAGATAAGTAGTCCACTTCAGTGCCATAGCACAAGCAATGAATTCTCAAACTTGATATAAATATATTAATTCATTGAATTGGGTTAGTTTTCTAATAATTTCTCCATATGTTAGTTGGTTATCAAGTAAAAAACTTTCATCAAGTTGTTCTCTGCCAGACCTAAACAAAACATGATGACATCTACACATGTAGTCTCAGGCTTAACAAGAGCATACAGTTTCTGAAAAAAAATGGTAAATTAAACTCTTACAACATAACTCTGCACCATTATTATGTGTGATATTATTCTAGTATAGAGATTTTCTAGTGTGTGCTCAAGTGTAAAGATTTCCCATATTCAAATTATCAAATTGTTAAGAACTTCTCCCTCATTCGGTGGTTGGAAGAAGGGGTGACGTAGGAGAGTTTCTCCGAACATCCATAAACAAACTGCTGTGTTTTTTCATTTCTGAAATCTTTTCATCTTTCATCTTGAGCTTCAAACCCAAGTAACAATTCCGCCTTGAATCTGTTTCAAGTGTTTACAAGTGTTTACGTAGAATAGAAAGTGATTTAAATCCATAACAGGATTTCTTTCAAAACCATTTTTCATAAGCCTTCATCAATAGTCAGACCTCCATCTCTATCGATAAAGCCGATCCTATCATATTATAAAGACAACAGGTCATTATAACAATCAATGAACGACTATATATAACAATGATTGACTTGATAACCAATCGGTACAACACCCATAAAACCCCGCAAAATAAATGGCATCATATTTTGGCAATTTTATGAAACATTAGTATTGGTGGCTATACCTATCAGTGAAACCCCTTTAATATTAACTGGTTGCATTTTCAATTGGTGGTACCTTAAGCTATAGTACCGATTGGTATATCTACCAATCGGTATTTCCTATAAAAAAACACAAAACAATTCGAGAGCTTCCCTTGCTTCCAATCGAGATCTCTCTTCTTTCCTTCTCTTGTTACCGCCTGCGCGCCGACGTCTAGAGAGCTTCTGCCCGTCCAAGATCCACTGTCAAAGATCCGATCTATACAATCTCTCTTTCCTTAGATCCCTTTCCTTCTTCTTCGTTTAGATACGTCCAAGATTCATCTCCTACACATCTTCGCCTCATGTCTCCAAGTAAGACCATTTTCGCCGTAAATTGATATATACATATATATAAGTTTAACTTTATTTTTAATTATATCTTGAAATTCTTTTAGGTGTTGATAGGAGTTAGGTTTTGATATAAAACAACTTTAATTAATCTAGACTATGATGAATAATACAATGGATAGTTTTACTATATTTCTAATTTCATGACTTAGTTGTAATAAATCTACAATGGGATGAGTTTTAATTATAGAATTTCAATACTTATTGTGTAAAATTTCATGATTTATATTGTAAAATTGGTTGACTGATACTTTAATTACTTATTGTGTAAAATTGATTGAAGTTAATCTAGATGAATTGAGAATCATTTTAAAATGAACTTAAATGTGCAAACTTCTTTTCTCTTCATGAAATGAGCTTCAATTTTTCCGATTTAATTACTAATTGTGTGCAACATGATGTTGTTAATTTAATTTCACAAAACCTAGTCAAATGAAGATTCAATTTTATTAGTAGATGATTTGGTTTTTTCATTCTATGTATTTTTGGATGAGCGCTAGATCAAGGAGTTGTTGATAATGTCTTCTTCCTCGTGCGCCTTGAGTTATTCTTCTTTGTTTGAGAGCGGAGTTTTTCCTCGAATCCAGGTATTTAAAATGAAATTCTTAGGTCATAGTTGAAATTAAAAATAAAATATTATGTGCTTTGATATTTGATTTAGGTTATGATATTTGATTTAGGTTAAGATATTGATTTAAGTTTTGACATTGATTTAGGTTATGATATGACTTTTTGATGGATAGAGTTTATTGATAGATATTGATTTAAGTTTTGACATTGATTTAGGTTATGATATGGATTTTTGATAGATATGACTTTTTGATAGATAATGATTTATGTTTTGATATTGATTTAGGTTATGATATAGATTTTTGATAGATATGACCTTTTGATAGATATTGATTTAGATTTTGACATTGATTTAGGTTATGATATAGATTTTTGATATATATTGATTTAGATTTTTACATTGATTTAGGTTTAGATATGGATATCCCCGAAAAAAAAATGGACAATGTATACGGAAAAATATCATCATCTTTCAAAATACATTCAAAGAGTCTATTCTTTTCTTAGTTTTGTTGTGAGTTCTAGCCGAATTACCAATATTGAATGTCCATATGCGTTAAATGTGGTAATAGAGAATATTTTGACAAACAAGGTGTAAGAAAACATTTTACTTGTATGAAATAAAGAAGAGCTATGCATTTTGAAATTTTCATGGGGAAAAACGACGAAGCAATGATAGGATTGATGTACAGATTGATAATAATACTAATGTATAAATTGGAGAAGATAATTGGGACAACTTCATATTGATTCAATAGTGGATGTATCGGAACACAATGATTTTGATGGGGATGTTTGTATGAGAAATATCATAAACAATTTCTATCCACGTGGTGTTGATGCATCAAATGAGGATAGGGCAAATGAGGATGGGGCAAATGAGGATGCTAAAAATTCTATAGACTCTTAAATGTAACTAATGAAGCATTATATGAATGCTCCAGAATTTCAAAGGCATCAACATTCTTAAAATTACTTCACCTCAAGAATGTTGGACAATGGGAAAATTATTCATTTAAAATATTGTTAAAATTGTTAAAGAAAGAAATATTACATGTGAATTCTAATCTTCCCAATTTATATTATCATTGTAAGAAGTTTCTTACGGATGTTGATCTTTCTTAAGAAAAGAAAGATGTTTGTAAAACATTTGTATGCTATATCGAAAAGATGACAAGATTTTTAATTCTTATAAATTGTGTGAAGTTTCATGGTAGAAAACTAAAGAATCGAGTGGAGAACCTAAGAAGAAAGCGAATGGAAAAACTATCCTAATAAGGTGCTACATTATTTCCCACTAATACCAAGATTGTAAAAAGTATATATGTGTTCTAAAATTGTTCCTTTAATGATGTGACACAAAGATACAAGGGTTGATGATGAAGTTTTGCGACATCCCGCTGATTCTTTGGCATGAAAATCATTCAATGAAGATTATCCTGATTTTGTAATTAAGCCTCGTAATATAAGACTTGGTCTCTCAAGTGATTGATTCCAACTATTTGCAAATAGAAAGACATCGTATAACATTTAGTATGTGATTATCACTCCTTATAACATTCCTCCAATACTTTGCATGAACTCTTCTAATTTTATACAATTCATTTTAATTTCGGGTCTAGAGTGTCCAAGCGATGCAATTGATGTATTGTTACGGACGTTAATTGATGAATTAAGTGAGTTATAGAGTATCCTCCTAGTAATTATGACGTCTCAACTTCTTAGAACTTTAAATTGTGTTCTAGTTTAATATGGTCAATAATCGACTTTCTTGCTTATGCAAACTTGTCTAGATGGAGTACAAAGGGAAAATTGGCATGCCCATGTTGTAATAAGAACACTTTCTCAATGAGATTGACAAATGTTAAGAAAGAGTGTTACATGTTTCTTCGAAGATTTTTCCCACCAATCATAAATTTTGTAGACAAAAGGAATTATTCGATGGCACTATCAAATCAAGAAGTGCGCCTCAATTATTATTGGGACGTGAGATTCTTAAACAAGTACACGATTTGAAATATAGATTTCTCACTTGAGATTCCACTAAAAGGGAAAATGTGAATCATCAAAGTCGGGTGACAATTGGACTAAGATGAGTATTTTTTTTGAATTACATCATTGGGAAGATTTATGGATAAGACATAATTTAGAGGTTATACATATTAAAAAAATATATGTTATATTGTTTTGGAACCATCATGTATCTAAAAGGAATGACCAAAGATAATTTAAAAGCACGTCAATATTTGGAGCTAATGAATATACGTCATCATTTACATGTAGTTGATGTGAGGGGGTGTTTCTCAATATTTAGACGGTACTTATACATAGCCTCATGAAAAAAATTGAAGATGTGTCAATTTTTAAAAGACTTAAAAATTCCAAAAGAGTTTTGCTCGAACATTGGAGGATGTATAAATGTCAAAGATTTAATGATTTCTGGATTAAAAAATCATGATTACCATATTTTACTAGAGTATCTTATTCAACTTATGACACATGGTTTACTTGAGGATGAGGTATATGAAGCTCTTGTGGGCCATTCAAGGTTCTTTCAGATGTTTTGTTTGAAATCACTATTGAAAGACGATTTTGAACAACTTTATAATTATAATGTTCTAACAATATGCAAGTTAGAAAAAATATTTCTTCATGCATTTTTTGATATTATGATACATTTGCTTGTTTATTTAACAATGGAGGCTTTGATTTGAGGGAATGTTCAATATAAATGGACTTATCCAATAAAAAAATATATGGGAACTTGAAAATGATATATTCAAAATAAATGTCATCCCAAAGCATCAATTAGTGAGAGTTATGTGGTAAATGAAAGTATCAGCTTGTGTGCTATGTATTTTCAAGATTCCTCAGTGCACATGTCACCCCAACCAACGAGTTCTTTTGCCATATTATCATATGTTTAGGAATTATTATCAGGGAAAATATATATTTACGCATCAGAACATCGAGAATAATTGGTTTATTCATGTGTTAAAAAATTGTGAAGAAGCGCAGCCATTTTATCGGTATGACTGTTCTTAGGTTATTTTATATGTATGAATGTTATCAAAAAAAAATTATTATTTGTTTAATTTGAATATGTAGCGAATATATCAAATGGTTCAATAATAGAGTGAGTTAACTATTATGAAATTTCTTTAATAATTTCCTTAAGATGATTCTAAATTTCGTTATCTGTAAATTTTAAGGGTTCAACAACTTTCTGATGAACATCAAAATATGCAAATCGGTTTGGTAGCAAATCATTTACACAGTTACAGTAAGAAATGGTAAGACTTATTTTTTAACTTTACTTTCATATAACTTAAAATTGAAATTTACAATTTTAGGAAGCACGAGAAGGATTAACTCCAAGCAATGCAGATTTCTTTTTGGCGACTAGAATCAAAAGAGATAAAAAAATTATTTGCACGTACATGAGAAAGTGGTAAGTATAAATATGTTTAATTTATATTTTATCTATTATTGGCATTAACATATTTTGTTGTAAGATTAACTAAGACATATGTAAGTTAGATATCTCAGTATTTCTAATGTTGATTTAGTTGAAGGAGTTTTTGCCCTAAAGACAAGGGAAAATTATTTGGATGACATCAATTTTATCTTCCCAATTCGAGAGTCAACACAGTAAAAAAACAACTACGTTGGGACAATCAATACAAAGAAGACTCAATGATATGGAAGAGACAATGAGGGCCGAGAGGCCGAAATGGAAAACTGGTTGAGGTTCTATATATAAGAGAGGATGAGGGTGGAGAGAGCCGAGATGATGAGTCTTATGTCATAGTTATGTCTAGAAATGTATTAATAGATCTTACGTTGTTTGCACAATTTACTAATATTAGCGGTCAATCATTGGGTCAAGGGTCATCCACAACAATTCCCCCTATGTAGCCCCAACAATAAGGCGACGATGATTCTAGGGAAGACGCAAATTAAATAAGAATTTTTGTTATGATTTTGGTTCATTTTAAAATGTTGGTAGTACTTTGATTATGTATTTGTTTAAAAATATCTTTTTTTATGATTTTGG
This sequence comes from Impatiens glandulifera, assembly GCF_907164915.1. Taxonomy (NCBI): domain Eukaryota; kingdom Viridiplantae; phylum Streptophyta; class Magnoliopsida; order Ericales; family Balsaminaceae; genus Impatiens; species Impatiens glandulifera. The sequence continues at coordinate 121,379,286 of NC_061862.1, read as the reverse complement.
TTCATGTTCTTGTAATAATTTAATTATGTGTTTGTTTAAGAACATTGGTTATAATTTTGATTCAATTCGGGATTTGTTAATGGTATTGTAATTTTCAGTATTATATTAGGTATTGTAATATTATTTAAATTTATAGTTTTAATTATATAGATTTTGCCGATTAGTCAAACGACCAATTAATTCTTCTTCATAAGCATGTACTGATTGGTTGATTGACCAATTGGTTGATTGGACAATAAGTACAACCTAGAGAAGAAGCATCTATTGAAAAATCGGTATAGGCTTTGTGGAATCATTGAATGGTCATTCAACCAATTGGTGCTTCTCCATAAGGCTGTACCAATTGGTCAATCAACCAATCGATATAAACTTATGAAGAAGTACCGATTAGTTATTAACCAATCGACGTTACCTATTAAGATAACAAAGAGAAGTTATATCGATTGAGACCGATTCGTATAAAACCAATCGGTATTGGCTTATAGCAAGTTGAAATCAGATTAGTACCAATATATATAGTGTGCTTTTTTACTAGTTATTTATAATGAACCCAAGCATTTAATCGAAGAAAATTGACTAAGAATAAAGATACCAAAATAAGAACATGAAGAAAACAAGTCTTGCTTTGTCATTCCCAACCCTTACTTTAACAACCATATGTAGAAATGTATTGTTCAAAGGACATGTTCAATAAACACTTGAATAGTTTCGTGAGTAAAATTATTATAGAAGAAGACTTAATTATAGAGAATTCATCTTACATAAAAGAATGTTACTCTTAGTGAGGCGTAAGATGGTGATACCTTCATCGCGTGATTTTACTTTGGCAAGAAATGAATTCCTTTAAGGTTGGTCATTGTTACACATTGTTTGCGGAGATTTCCATATATGACTTCCTATGGGAGAAGTTATGGAATTCTAAATTCTCTTCAAAAATCTCGTTTTTTGGATAGAGTGTCATAAATGGAGGAATTTTGACGAACGATAGATGAATGAAATAAATGTTCATTATTGTTAATTATTGTAAAATGTTTTGTGAAGAGTGGAGACGAAACCTCACATGATTTTTCATTGCAAAGGAGTGACTATGATATGGAGCCTACTTTAGAATATGATTGGTATTGATTGGGTGATGCCCGACTTAACCGTTGATTGTTGGGATGTTTGGTTAGAAATTGTGATTCCTATCCCGATTATTTTTTATTGTACTATTTGACTTGAAAAGAAATATAGAACGTTCGGTGATCTCCTAATACGTTTACTCCATAACGTTATTATTATAACAATGAGAATATAACTTCTAGAAAATCGGTAAACTAGGTTGGTGAACTCATTGATCTTCTTAATGGTAGATGATGTAATTTTTTTAAACTAAGTTGTATTTTATAAAATAGATAACACATTATTTCACATTCATAATATTCTACTTTAATTTTGGCGGCAATTCAAAATACAGTCTGAAAACAGGCTATGACCACTGTTCTAGGTCGAAAACTATGTCATGACCAGAGTTTCTGGATCGTTCCTCAATTTTACTTATTTTCTTCAACCCATGTTCACAAAATCAACCTTTGACCCATCGTTTTTTGGTCTGGTATTGGCCAAGAACACTTATTATCTCCATAACATGTCAATTTATTGTTAGATTTTTGGTTTTTGAACAAAAATGTTAATCCGTATTATATAAACATAAATCTATTAACAAATTAACATCCATAATATTCACATTACAAAAATTAAATATGAACATGAATATTTTTTAAGTAATTGTTTTTACTTTTTTAATTAGTTCAAATGATATTTTTAAGGACTCCAAGTACCTCATTTATTTAATATACAATAATACACATGTTTTTTACCACTTGTACTCGAACAAAGGCCCAATAAATTAATTTATTAAATTAAAACCTTTTTATAAATTTGGGTGTTTCTTATCAATGTTGATTTAACGAATTCTGTTTCACTTTCAATATGTAGTTTATCAAATCAATTTAACAAAACAAACCATACATGGATATATAAATTGAAAATTACAATATATAAATTTATTAAAAATTTAACACGAAAATGATGAATTAGAAAGAAAGGATTCCTTAAAGAGATTAGGGTATCCTTAGAAACTAGACAAAACTAATGAATATCCATAAAACTAAATGACAAAGTAAAAAACTTAGTGTTGAATACTAAAAACATAAATTCGATTTTCTTATTTATAAAAATTGAAATTGGGAGTTCTAGGGGTCTCTTTGTGTTTCTCTTTTAGGGAAATTAAAGAATAGTATAACTAAGTAACCATACAAATTTCGTCTTAAAATTCCTCTCCCCCAATGCTTGAACAGTTGAATATTTCTTTAGATGACCAAAAGTACTTCTAATTTGATTAGTGACTTTGTGGTTATTATTTTGTTCAATTGCTGGCGGATTTAAATTTCTTACAGAATGGTGACATATCATATTTCATAGTTGAATTATAGCTATATAGAGAGAGAAAACAATGTTTTACAAAATCAAAGGGACTCCATACACCTTGGATTTGGTCTTCACGAATAACAACTAAAGAATACCAAGAACATGGTCAACACGAATAGAACTATGTACACGATCAACACGATTTCAAGGTCGTTCTTTGCTTGTTGTGATTGCGGTTGCTAGTCACTTAGGATCTCTTTCAGCACAACGGTCGACACGAACAACACAGTATCGACTCTAATAGTTAGGTCGTCCATTGATCTACAAAACTTGGTTGAAAGGTTACAATTTTTAGTTTACCTTGTACTATAATAGCTAGGGTTTCTGGTGTACCATATTCTGTAATAACTCTATTTTGTTGCTGTGTAATGTTCTTTATTAAAGTGGGAAGAAAAAAAGATAATGAGGATAAAGAAGTCAAATAATTTATGAAAAGGAAATTGATAGGATTGTTGAAGAAATTATCTAGAAAAAATAGGAATGCAACAAAAGTAAGGAATCAATTATTGATAAAAATTCTGATGAAAATGTAGCACGAAAATATGGGAAGAAAGAAGGAATTTGGAAGGTTAGTTACAATGAAAGAGCATATCTCTTTGGACTGATAAATCAAATCACAAAGCTCCTGATGCACGCAAATGTAGAAAACAACCGTCCAATTGAATGTACATTATCTTAAGGACTGGAATCTACTAAAGAAGGAAGAGTATGAAAAGATAGTAAACTGATCTGTCAAAACAATGAGGGATCTGATGAAGTCCCAAAAATCAAAGATCTATACTATCAAGAGCAATTCTAGTTGGAGAGTAAACGAAGTTTAGAAAAATTATGCAGGAAATAAAATAGATGATCATGCTTATAAAGGAAAATTCGACTATATAGGAAAATTATGCAGGAAATAAAGTAGATGATCATGCTTATATAGAAATAAATTGGCAACTGAAGTGAAGGAAAATGTGTTAAGGTATGAAATATAGTGGTTGGAAACTATATAGGAAAGAATAGAGTATCATTCTCAATCACCAAGGAATCCTTAATGAAACAATAGGAGGAGATTGGACTAGAAAAGGTTTATGTAAACATACATGATCTCTATTTTTTGTCGTTCAAGAAGGGATCAAATATTTGATGATATTCTAAAACATGGACATAATTATATTATATTCTACTGTATGAAGTTGGAGAGATGGTATGAACAATTGAACATGGTAAGAAACCAAAAGAAACAACCCATATATGGTTTAAGCTTTGGAACATACCAACACACATATATAATGCAGAAGCTCTAAGTTATTTTGCAAGTTTATTGGAGAAACCATTATACATGGACCCAGTTACAAGAGGAGGATAATACCTTACCTTTGCTAGAATAAGTATTGAAGTGCATCCTAGAAGTTATTGATTGTCAAACACGTAAAACTGAAGTAGAGAAAATGCATATATCTACTTGACAAGACAGAGTAAGGATATTCACTATGAGAAAATTGTGAAGTTAAATTGTTAATACAAATCAAAGAGAGGAATGTATATGTAATGTCTAAATATGACAAAAGGTACAATAAGATTTACAAGAAAAACTCAAAACTCGAAAACTTGAATGCTCTATTGCATAACCTCACTTGAGAAATTAATATCTCTCAACTCATTTTGAATTTTAGCTCAATATTCTAGGGATCTCTTTAGAATTAATTAAATAGTCAAAATCCAGAAAATTATAGTTTTCTGATAAGTCAAATAGAAGATATGAAATTTTTACCACAATTTCCTAATATGTAAATTTCTAGGAGTGTATTGTCACTTTCGCTTTAGTTAGGCAACCTTGAATTCAAATTAACTTTTCCTCTTCTTCCTTATTTTTCTCTTGGTTATTGTGCTTTCTCTCAAGCTCCTTTGATGTCATTTTGTAGACATGTATCAATGACATGGCAACTACATTTTCATTCTCCAATCAAAATCAATCACTTGGATTAACTCTTTTATTTTTCGGTGTCTTTTTCAACATTAATTCTTCCACACAAAATTAAGTAATATTTTTGTCTTCAATTTGATTAGGATTTGATATGAACATATTTTTCATCAACACAACTGTAACCAACTAATTGGTGTTCCATGCTGCAAATGTAACAAATCGGGCATGAAAGAAAAGAATGTCTAAAGGGACAAAGTAAATAAATAAATAACTCACCTTAAGTAGTCCTTCCACTGGTCATTTCTCATCCTGGACATTCGTGACCTCCAAGCAACCATCTTCTTATTATCATACACTAAGGGAATTTCTAACATACAGTTATAAAGTAAATCTAATCCAAGATTAGAGAATTAACAAAATGTATGGTTATAAAAGATAACTGACACCAAACCTTCTCTTTACAGTCAATGTTAGCCTGATGAGATCAATTGTCGCCTCATTTATTTCAACAATAGTTGTAGACACTCACTTTCACTCCTTAATTTTATATTTATTCCCTTAATAAATTTCGAGTCTATTGTCATGTTGAAATTCATATAAAGGTTCATTGTACGGATTATTAAGCGAGTAATTTTTATAAATTATGGTGATAATTAGACTGCTCGTAAGTAGCTCGTGAGTAGGTCGGTCAAAGTTTGGCTCGAAGTCGATTTGACCAAGCTCGAGTCCAGTTCGAATAGCTCGATTATAAAATTGAGTTTGAACTTTATATTTTATTTGTATTTGTTGTTTGATTAGCTGGTTAGTTATATATATATATATATTTAGTCAAAACTTAGTTTTTTCCTTGCGCCGCTCACCCAACTTGTGACTTTCATTCCCAAATTATATATCTAATCATAGTTTGGCTGGAAAATTCAAGAAGTTCTTTACATCAATATACCATTCTTTTTCTGAGAAAAGTAAATATCAAACAATACTATCCTAAATCTAAATGTGGCTAGAAAGAAATGAGGGTTTAAGATTCAAAAACAGATACCTCATTTGAGGTTGGTGAATGTATATTTTGAATTGGCTATTATAGAAGAATATGAGAAAATATAGATATTTTTTTTTATAGAGAATGAGGCCCATTTATAGACTTATAAGGATAATCATAATGACTAAGACAAATTCTAACATGTATAAACAAGGTTTGTCATGGGCACAAGAATGTTACCCTTGATGAAAAACTTAAACAACAACTAAGGAATTACGGCATTGAGGCAAAACATTCTCCCATTTTTTGTGACAACACCAGCGCTATTGCGATAAAATACAACCCAATGTTGCACTCTAGGACTAAGCATATTGAAATCAGACATCATTTCATTCGGGAGCATGTCAATTAGAAACATATTTTCCTTGAATATGTCCCAACCGAACAACAAGTGGAACACGTGTTCACGAAGCCACTCCCCGAGACTAAGTTTTCTTACTTTAGAAATATCTTAGGACTTGTTGATCTAAATTAAATTGATTTAATTATATGTGCATGAATTGAAGGGGAATTTGTTGTCTTAATTACTGGACAGACATATGTAGACAGAGGTCTTAATTGGTCAGATCAGTCGTCTAATGGAACTCCATACTTAGACGAATACTTGCTTAAGAAACTTGCAAACTAAGTCTGGTTAGACGTTTACTTGTTAGATAGATGTCAAAAGCGCCTGTACACGCGCATAGTTAGACGTCGTCTAAATAGACGTCTAAAGTGCCTTTAGACGTGCGTGATTAGACGTCGTCTAAACAGACGCCTACCCAACATAGACGTAAGGTATGTAGATAGCTTGTTAGATGTCTAACTACGTGTACCCTCAGACGATTCATCTTCAACCATAGGACAATTGTTCATCGTTTCATAAGCTGTTTATGTACATTTCTCGCCCAGAAAGTGAAAAGTCATATCTCAAATAACTTGAAGACACGTGTCTTTCAATGTTAAAAATATGACTAATATATCTGAAGGCTTATGTCCTTCCACCTTCTTAAATTATGATAGATTTCATGATAGCTTTTAATTGACGTCTTTTAATCATGACTATTATTGGGAAAACGCTTTTATATATTAAATGACGGTTCAATTTATTATGATCATTTTATTAAGCCGTTGTCAGTCACACCGTATAAAGAGTAATTCATCTAAACAAACCATTTATCTTCTATGTGATTTTGAATACGTGTTTTAATTTCTCTCACTAAGAAAAACTCTTATGACTATTAGGTGTCTAAACCCTTTAGCACTCCCTCTACTCGTTCTTTAATTAAGAAATGATCTATCTTGCTTCATCCACTTATCAAGTGGACTTCGATTCCGTATCCACTTTGGTTATTCCAGAAATGGTCACAATGTTCGATACTCTTAAAACTTCGGAATTAAAGAAATTCCTTGGAGCACCTGTCATCATTCATGAACCTGAAGTTCATAAATTCTTTAACTTTGAAATGAAATACGACAAAAGGATTGTCGTGGCAAATTTTTTTAAAGATCATGCTTGGTTTTGTGAAGAATCTTTCGCTCAATTCTTCAATCTCTGAACGGAGGGGTTAACTGAGTTCCCCACATCTTCTGATGAAATCTTATCAAAAATGAGGCTTGCCTTCTTAGACACATCTTCCTAAGGGAATCATATCCATGTCCATTCTCATGGACCAAAGTCTGCATTAAAAGTTGAGTTCTCCATCCTTGACGATATTATCTCCATTGCCCTTTTGGCTAAGGGCGTCTCCAACTTCTACTCAAAAAAGCTATTCGAAATAATGATTGCTATTACTAGGAGAACAACAATCAACTAGTCGAAAATCCTTTTCAAAAATTTGGTGGAGATGATCTCTACTTATCCAAGGAGGGAGGCCACCTGGGTATACTGCCCCGCTCAGCATGGTGCTCCCTTATGTCCTTCAAAATGTTGACCATGGGGTCCTAATTAAGTCCTCTAGAGTCCTGGACTATCAAAGAGTTCTTGACTGTATTCTTAGGGTAGGAAGACTAAAGCTAAAGAGAAGAAATCGAACACTTCAAAGAGCTCAAAGAGCCGATTAAGACTCCTTCCTTTCCGATGATGTCAAAAAGGGGGAAAGAAGTGGCATGAGACTCAAGGGGAATCAAGAATAGAAATGGATAGGAAAAGACCCATCTTTTGTAGTTTATGGACAATCTTTATTAAATATTTATTTTCCCCAGATCTTTTGCTAATATATATAAACTTTTGTTGTTTATTGATTATGTTCCTTTTTCTAATCTTTTAACTAAGTTTTAACATCATCAAAAAGGGAGAAATTGTTGGGTCAAATTACTTTGAAAAAATAAACTAGGGAATAAGTTTATTTAATGTTGTCATTATTTTGATAATCTATGTTAAATTTAGTTGTGAATAAAGCTGAGTAGTCTATTTATTTTGTGAAGAAACAAATCTAAAGACAGTGCTACCTTAGACACGATCTAAACTAGGGTATCTTAGATGTCTTACATAGTTAGACAAGGTCGTCTAACTCATTTCGATGCGGTGTAAAGGGAAACGTAGTAAGACAAGGTCGTTTAACTCCTTTAGACGATGTTTAAAGGGAATCATAGTTACACAATGTCGTCTAACTCCTATAAACGATGTCTAAAGGGAAACATAGTTAGACGAGGACTTATAACTCCTTTAAACGAGGTCTAAAGGGAAACGTAGTTAGACGAGGACGTCTAACTCTTTTAGACGTGGTCTACAGAAAAACGTAGTTAGACGAGGTTGTCTAACTCGTTTAGACGCGGTCTAAAGAGAAGCATAGTTAGACGAGGACGTCTAACTACATTAGACGATGTCTAAAGGGAAACGTAGTTAGAAGAGGATGTCTAACTCCTTTAAACGTGGTCTAAAGAAATGCGTAGTTAGACGAGGATGTCTAACTCCTATAGACACTGTCTAAAGGAAAGCGTAGTTAGATGAGGACGTCTAACTCCTTTAGACGCGGTCTAATGGAATACGTAGTTATACGAGAACGTCTAACTTATTTAGACGTTGTCTAAAGGGAAGCGTAATTAGAAGAGGTCTTCTAACTCCTTTAGACGTTGTCTAAAGGGAAGCGTAGTTAGACGATGACGTCTAACTCCTTTAGACGCGGTCTAAAAGAGTGCTAGTTAGACGAGGACCTCTAACTCTTTTAGACGAAGTCTAAAGGGAAGCGTTGTTAGACGAGGACGTCTAACTCCTTTTGACGTTGTCTAAAGGAAAGCATAGTTAGACAAGGCCGTCTAACTCCTTTAGACGCAGTTTAAAGGGTATCATAGTTAGATGAGGTCGTCTAACCCCTTTAGACGCTATCTAAAGGGAAGCATAGTTAGGCGACGTGTAACTCTTTAGATGTGGTCTAAAGGAATGCGTAGTAAGACGAAGACGTCTAACTTCTTTAGACGTTCTCTAAAGGGAAGCGTAGTTAGATGAGATTGTGTAACTCCTTTTGACGTTGTCTAAAGGGAAGCGTAGTTAGACGAGGTCGTCTAACTCCTTTAGACATTGTCTGAAAGGAAGCATATTTAGACGAGGATGTTTAACTCCTTTAGACGCAGTCTAAAGGAATGCGTAGTTAGACGAGGACGTCTAACACCTTTAGATGCGGTTTAAAGAAGAATGTCTAATGCCTTACTTTAGCAACCGTTTGAAGAAAACATTTGTCAAACCACGATGTTTCTACTATCTTCTCCACATACTTCTATGCAGTCTAACAAGCCAGCTAATTCTTTCCAATGAATTAATTCCACTTACGCGGATATCTCATAAATATATATTTCTAGTACAAAACAAGATTAAAGGATATTCGGCGCACTACCTATTTGGTACGGCCACGATCAAATTACTTAGAGTCTATTGTACTCTCGTACTATAGGCGACCGTCCAAAAGACACATGCCATGTGTCTTCTAAGAATATTCGACCGTTGGTGTACTTTAACTATATATGGAGCTTCAAGGGCAATGGTCGAACTCTCCCACTCATTCTTCATTCAAAGAAAGTTTCTGAAATCAAACATCTCTCTTACTATCTAGCTGTGATCACACTGTAATTGCATACAGTCTTTTCTATGAGAAACTTCAGTGCTGTAAGTGCTGTAAGTTGAACAAAGTCTGTTTTGTTCAACCGAGAGCTAGCTAGATCATTGAATTGTATTTGATTCAAAGTATTTAGTGGATATTCTTCCGGTTGTGGAAGAAGGGGTGATGTAGAAGTTTTATTTTAGAGCATCCATAAATCCTGGTGTTCTTTACTTTTTGTCATTCTACATTTAGTTATGTAAAGCTTCACATCCGACGAACACTTCTGCACTTGAATCTGTTTCAAGAATTTGGAAGATTTGCGAAGAATATAAACAGATATTAATCCATCACAGGATTATTATCGAAGAATTTATCGTAAGTTGTTAACAGTTATCAGACCCGAGTCTCTATTGGTAACACTAATCCCAACATAGTTACATTGACTCGTCTAGAGAAAATAAATGGAACATATGACTTTTCCCATATTTTTCTCATTTCTTGAATCATTATTCCAAATTTTATCTTTTTCCACTAAGCGCTTTTAAGCTAGAGGGTTTAAAGGTCATCGTTATTCCTTGAAGTTGTGAATAAAACATATTTTTTTTAACTGCACCTTATGTGAGATTGCTTACGTAATCTCATAACATAGAAAGATCGGGTTCAATTTTCATGAGAGTTGATAAAGGTGTCATTGTTTTTTTGTTTAGTTTTGAACCATTTTTTATCTTAATAAGAATTCCCTTTAGTGTTGAAATAGAGTTTTTGTTATTTTGAATTTATTGGGACCGAGCCTAGTATTAGGTTGCCTAAGATTTCTCATAACAAAGAAAAATTAGGATCAAACGTAGTTATGATTACTATGTTTGAATTTTTTGTTTTGGTTTTGTTGGACCAAAACTAGTGTAGACTGCCTACGTATTCTCATAAAAGAAAAATCAGGTCCGAACTTAGTTCAAAACATGTGCATTTTCAAAATAACGTTATTTTATTTTAGTTTTATTCATTTTTATTTTGACAAAAATGCCCCTAGTATTAAAATATGGGTTTTAGTTTTGAAATTATTGAACACTTTGGATAATTATATATTTTGATAAAGTTTGAATATAGTTTTCAAAATCTCATTTATTTTGTTTGTATTATTTCATTAATGATGTCAATTTCTTCTTCTATAATTGATTATCTACATGTCGGTAGAGTGTAATGTTAGTTATACTTTAATTATAAAAAAAATATTTATCTAGTTATAAGGACATTTTCAAATGTACTTTTTGAAAGGAAATTTTTTAAATTTCGAAGTTTGAAGAAATAATTTGATCTAAAGAGCTCATAGAAAAAAAAAAGGATAAGAAACATTATTATAATTAATGGGTGCTTTTAAAATGAAATAAATAAAATTAAAATCTTAATCTTAAGAATCATAGTCACATTTATGATTGGATTATGATAGAATTTATGTGACTTCACTTTATTGAGTCTTTATTCCATAAAGACTCCTTTGTGGGGTTATGATGTTTTTCAAATTTCTGTGGTATAACATTTACCTTGATAGGCTTAAAAAACTGGTTTTTGTTTGAAATTGTTTCTCCTTCTTATCGAACATCAACAATTATTATTGGACTACATATTTCTTTTAATGTAATCTCCAAATACAATAATGACACAACTAATATATTTAAGTTTATTTATTTGATTTTAATAAAAGAGAGTATTAACCCCGCATAACGGAGTCATGGGCGCCTATGACGATGTTTAAAGTTAGGTGAACATCTAATGCATTATTCTTCTAAAGTCATCAATGTCAAACCATGTAGTTACATTAAAAGATGATCAAAGTCAATTAAAAAATGCTCTAAGACTCATCAAGATTCTTCGAAGAACTCATTTTAGTGTCAAATGTTAGTTTGTGTCTCTCACGTTGTACTCACATTCATCATAACACTCAAGAAGCTCTCAAAATTGTTATTAGACAAAAATATTTTTGTTGTATCCATCATTATTTGAGTTCGGATCCCTATCTATAGAGAGGATTTAGAATAGGGCATGCATAGAACAATATTAGGTTAAATATTTAACATTAGAGTTAGACATACAATAAAAATAAATTACACTAAACATAAATACAAATCAACATAATTTTAAGTTTATCTCTCTATCATCAATCAAGTAATTATGAAACATATTTCAACCAGATATTATAATATATATATATATATATATAATTCGATTAATTAATACATGAAAATTCTAAAAATGGACAGACACAGTAGCAAAACAATCCAAGACTCAGTTTGTTAATTAAACTTTTTTTTAGTTATATTTTATTTACATGTTAGGTTTAAAGTTTACATAAAACATACATAATTATACATACAATCATATTATATAATAAAAAGACCAAAAGCAATCTTATTAAAGATATATAATAGAAAGACCAAAAGCAATCTTATTAAAGACAAAAACTAAAGGTAGAGTCAAGAAGCTTACAAAGATGGTTGCTTTCTTCACTCAAGTGTATGAACTCTTTTTCTTCAAAAGAGACAGCCTAAGTGCAATGTGAAAAGAGAGTGAAAGGTGAAGGTCAAGAGCTTTTTTTTTTCTTTTTTTGAAGACCTTAGCTTTTTTTTTCTTTTTTTTGAAGACCTTAGCTCGGGTGTTAAGAGGGGTATTTATAGGCAAAGCTATGAAACCCTAGGGCCCAAAGGCCCATTTAACACACTTGGCGGTTGGGAAAAAAAATTTAAAACATTTACAAATGTTTAAAATAATGGAGCAATCTCCACTTGACATGCCAATAAATGTCAAGTTTTCATCCAATGGGATTTAATCTTTATTTAATAAATGATGTAATACTTGGTCATTTTAATTTTTAATTAAAAATGACCAAGTCTTCATGCTTCTCTCAACACACGGCTGAATTATTCTTATTTTGACAACATCTTCCTTTATTTTATCAATCTCTTTTTTCCTTCTTTGACCTAGGATGATTCTCATTATTGTGTAGACACCGTTATCTTCTATTTTTTCATCGTTATCCCCTTTACACCCCCTTCATCCTACAAAAAAAGACTTTGTTAAAAACACAAAAAAAAAACAATTTTATTTTTAATTATTCCTATTTATAAAGAACAATTCTAATTTAAAAAAGAAAATACTAACTAACTTATTCAAAAAATAAAATAAAATCTAATCGACAACTAATCTAACAAACTAAACTAACAACTAATTTAATTAAAAGAAAACTAAATCAATTATTTTCAAAAAAACTCAATTGTTCTAACAATAACCGTCTTTAAAATAAATCGTGCAATGAGCCCGTGAATGAATTCGAAAAAAAACTTGTATAGGCTCGGATTTATTAAAAGCATAAACTATAAAATTGGGGGGTAAAAAATGAGTGTCTACAACACCCTCTCGGAATCTATTTTTAATACCGAAAGATTTGTTCCTCTCGGGAGTATTTAGGAGAGTTTTATAAAACATTCGGTAAAAACTGTCGGTAAATGTCGATTTTTTACCAGTGATTATATATTTTGATAAAGTTTGAATATAGTTTTCAAAATCTCATTTATTTTGTTTGTATTATTTTATTAATGATGTCAATTTCTTCTTCTAAAATTGATTATCTAGTGAGAGACCATGTCGGTAGAGTGTAATGTTAGTTCTACTTTAATTATAAAAAAAAATTTATCTAGTTATAAGTACATTTTCAAATGTATTATTTGAAAGGAAATTTTTTAAATTTCGAAGTTTGAAGAAATAATTTGGTCTTAAAGAGCTCATAGAAATAAAAAAAATAAAGATACGAAACATTATTATAATTAATGAGTGCATTTAAAATGAAATAAATAAATTTAAAATCTTAATCTTAAGAATCATAGTCACATTAATGATTGGATTATGATAGAATTTATGTGATTTCACTTTATTGAGTCTTTATTCCATAAAGACTCCTTTGTCGGTTATGAAGTTTTTCAAATTTCTGTGGTATAACATTTATCTTGACAGGCTTAAAAAATTGGTTTTGTTCAAAATTGTTTCTCCTTCTTATCAAACATCAGCATTTATTATTGGACTACATATTTTTTTTTAATTTAATCTCCAAATACAATAACGACACAACTAATATATTTAAGTTTATTTATTTGATTTTAATAAAAGAGAGTATTAGTCCGGCATAACGGAGTCATGAGCGCCTATGAGGATGTTTAAAGTTAGGTGAACATCTAATGCATTATTCTTTCAAAGTCATCAATGTCAAACCATGTAGTTACATAAAAAGATGATCAAAGTCAATTAAAAAATGCTCTAAGACTCGTCAAGATTCTTCGAAGAACTCATTTTAGTGTCAAATGTTAGTTTGTCTCTCTCACGTTGTACTCACATTCATCATAACACTCAAGAAGCTCTCAAAATTGTTATTAGACAAAAATATCTTTGTTGTATCCATCATTATTTGAGTTCGGATCCCTATCTATAGAGAGGATTTAGAATAGGGTATGCATATAACAATATGAGGTTAAATATTTAACATTAGAGTTAGACATACAATAAAAATAAATTAGCTAAACATAAATACAAATCAAGATAATTTTAAGTTTATCTATCTGTCATCAACCAAGAAATTATGAAACATATTTCAACCCCATATTATAATATATATATATATATATATATATATATATATATATATATATATATATATATAATTCCGATTAATTAATACATGAAGATTCTAAAAATGGACAGACACAGTAGCAAAACAATCCAAGACTCAGTTTGTTAAATTGACACCAATCTTGTGTCTTCAATGGTTGTAACTGATTTCAATCTCTAAATCCATTAATCCATCTTTTTGAGAATTTGTACCACCCACCATATACTTGAATCCGCCCATGGTAAATATGTGGGCCATAATACATGACAAGTGTTTTTGGTGGAGGCCAGAGAGAGGTTTTTGGTGGAGGCCAGAGAGGTCTGTCCTGCATTAAGAAATTTAACTACGTGCATCCTTGCATGGCTCTGGCTCATAGAAAATTAACTACGTGCCTCTTTGCATGGCTTTGCTTTTGTAGAGCAGTTTAAAAAAAATATTAAAATATTTACATCCTTTTGGTGGAGGCCAGAGAGGTTTTTTCTGGAGGCCAGAAAGGTCTGTCATGTATGAAGAAATTTAACTACGTGCATCCTTGCATGTCTCTGGCTCAGAGAAAATTAACTACGTGCATCCTTGCATGGCTTCTGTTTTTGTAGAGTAGTCCGAAAAAAATATTAAAATATTTACATCCTTTGCATGGCTCTGCTTTTTTCAGAGATTTTAATGAGTCCCGATAATAATAACGTGGAGCTGACTAGACTCTTAAGATGTTAAAGAAAATAAAAAATCTTTAATTTGATTCTTTAAGAGATGCTTTAAAAATTAATATTTTCATTCCTTGGATAACTATAACTATAAAATTGGAATTTAGTTAATCATAAAACTTTTGAGTGAGTTCTCCTTTTAATTATAACTATAAAATTGTTTAGTTTAATTTCATTTTAAATAAATTGAATGTTATCAAATTTCAAAATTATATTTGGTTTCTCCCTATAAATACGACTACCCCCTTCCTTCTATCATCATCACTTCATACATTCATATCTCTCTCTTAACAAAAAAAAAATGTCTTCTGGAGTAGGCCTCTTTGTTCTACCAGATGACTCCTCCTCCACCTTGCTCAGCGTCCAACTTTTCCTCTTTCTCGCTATCCTAACCGCTGTTTTCAGATTCTGGCTAGTCCCGGGTGGTCTTGCATGGGCTCTTTCCAAAGCAAAAACCGGTGCCCCCATTCCCGGACCCTCAGGATTCCCCCTCATCGGACTCATTTTCACTTTTATGAGTTCTTTGACTCATAGAAAACTTGCACATCTTTCTCAAACCTTAAAGGCTGTTCCACTAATGGCCTTTTCGGTTGGGTTCACCCGTTTTGTTATTTCAAGTGATCCGGGTTCGGCTAAGGACATTCTCAGCAGTTCTGCCTTCGCTGATCGACCCATTAAGGAATCCGCTTACGAGCTCCTGTTTAATCGGGCAATGGGATTTGCTCCTTTTGGAGAATACTGGAGGGAGCTAAGAAGGATTTCAGCCACTTACATGTTTAGCCCCAAGAAAATAGCTTGTGCCGAAGGATTCCGTAAGGAGATCTGTAATCAGATGATCACACAAGTAAGAATACTCCATTTCTTTAAATGATATGAGTATAAAAGACAATTAATTAGTTATAAACGAGTCTTTCTTTACACAGGTAAAAACACAAATGGAGCTAAAAGGGGATGTTGAGATCAAGCAAGTTCTTCACTTTGGTTCATTGAATAACATGATGATGACCGTTTTTGGAAAGTATTATGATTTTGGTGAAAATGGGGACGGTTTGGAAGTAGAGGGATTTGTAAGTGAAGGATACAAGTTACTAGGGACATTCAATTGGAGCGATCATTTCCCAATTCTGGGGTGGCTTGATGTTCAAGGTGTGAGAAGGAGAAGTAGGAAACTAGTTTCTAGAGTGGATGCGTTCGTTAGAAAGATCATAGACGATCACAGCAAGGTTACTGATCATGACAATAATCATGGATACTTTGTTGATGTTCTTCTTGATCTTGAGAGAGAGAGCAAGATCACCCGATCTGATATGGTCGCTGTTCTATGGGTAATGTTCTTTCTTATATCTTTTCGAAATTTTCTAATTAGTATTTTCTTACTTAGAATCCTGTTTCTTGAGTTCACTACCCAACCTTATTATCTACAAGAAATGAAAATAGTACTTAGGAGATTTTCGTAATTGTGTTGGCCCTTGAGTTTTTTTTACAACTTTATCTCTCATTTTTTTTACAATTATTAGTTTCTTTAAAATTTTTGTATTATAGATTTTTTAATATATATTTATACATATTTCTTTGCTTCTATATATAAGTTTTTTTATTTACATAATAATTGAAGATAGCATTTGTATAAATAATCTTTATCAATGAATATATAGGAAATGATTTTTAGAGGAACAGACACAGTTGCAATTCTATTAGAATGGATTCTAGCAAGACTAGTTCTTCATCCAGACATTCAAGCCAAAGCTCTTTCTGAAATTGAATCAACTATTGGCTCTTCGAGGGCAGTAATGGAATCTGATATTCCAAACCTGCCATACCTCCAAGCCATCGTAAAAGAGACTCTAAGAATGCACCCTCCAGGCCCCCTCCTTTCATGGGCTCGTCTTGCAATCCACGACACACATGTTGGGCAGTACTTTGTCCCTGCAGGGACCACCGCCATGGTGAATATGTGGGCCATAGCACATGACAAGGGTATTTGGTCGGAGCCAGAGGAGTTCAGGCCAGAGAGATTCATTGAACAGGAAGTGTCTGTTATGGGGTCTGACATGAGGCTTGCTCCTTTTGGTTCAGGAAGGAGAGTCTGTCCTGGGAAAACTATGGGTTTGGCTACGGTTCATATTTGGTTGGCTGTACTTCTTCAGAACTTTGAGTGGGTCTCTAAGGATGATGTGGATTTGACTGAGGTTCTCAAGATGTCAATGGAAATGAAGAATCCTTTGGTGTGTAAGGCTGTTACAAGGGTTTTTTAAGCATGATAAATAGCTCTTTCTGATGAGGCCTCCTGAACTACTATGTTCTGTTGTTTGTGATGTTGTTGAGTTTGTTTGATTTATGTTTTCTAAGCAAGTTTGTGTGTTTTGTTTTAGAATGTTGTCTAAGTTTGTATTTTTTGTGTTGTTCAAGTTTGTGTGTTTTTTAGGGTTGTACTGCAAAAGAAAACTTTTAATGGAGCCTCTTAAGTAATATTATGTAATTGTGTTTGTTTAATGTAGTTCTTTTTTTTAATATAAATATGTTATTTTGTGTGTGCAATGTTTTAGTTTATTTACTTTTATTAAATGGGTTATATATGTTTTATTTTACAAAGAACAATTTTTTATATTAAAATAATATTTTAATTAAATGTTGATTTTATTATTGAATAAAATGTTTTCTTAATAAAATGTAATTACATTCTCACTACAACAAAATATTCTTTTTAGTGACACGTAATTGGCCATGCTTATTAAGCGTTTGGAAAAAGTAAAAAAAATAAAATAAAAGTTTTGCCAACCTTTTTATTATCTATAAAAATCTTTATAAATTTTATTTTATTTATATTTTAAAAAATTCTTATACACAAATGATTTTAAACATTTGATTTTAATATTTTCGTATGTTTTATTATTACTTTTTAATTTTTTTTTACAATATAATCAAAATCATCAAATTAAATTATATATTATTTTGATCTTAAAACTCAAATTTATTTATATTTAGAGTGAAATAAATATAAATTTATTACTATATAATATCAAAATAATTAAATAAAATTAAAACTAGATGAAATAAAATAAATAAAAGTGGTAGATAAATAATATAATAAATGAGTTATTATGTATTTTATTTATAATTTGCAGGTTAAAAATAGAAAAGATCTTTATTTTAATTATGGTTGGTTATCCATTATTGGATGAGTTTTTTTCCCTGTGTTTTAATTTTTATTTGATTAAATGTTTACTTCAAATTGGACTTAAAAAGTCCACTAACATTTTTTCTTTACTTTCTCAAATTAAAATTAAAAATAAAGAAGACTTTTTTTCTTTGTAAATTCTAACCCAGCCCAATAATAACAATAACAATGTTTACATAACATTTTCTTTACTTTCCTAAATTAAAATTAAAAATAAAAAGTCAATTTTTTCCTTGTTTACAGAGCCAATAATAACAATAACCATGTTTACAGAGCAAAAATTAGAAAAAAACTCGAGAGAGAAAAGGTAAGTAGAGGTTCAACACAGTTCGACTATTTTTGCTTCCGACTAGGCTCCCTTATACAACGATTATTGCTAGAGAAACGTGAAGAATTTGAGAAGGCAACATGAACATCATGGTCTACCTCAACTTAGAGAAGGTTATTGCAATCAACAGATATTGTTCGAAAAGAGCTGATCTCAATAGCTCTTAGTTGACCTAATTTAGATTTGAGAAGCTATAGGTATCTTCAAACCCCTCCTCCTCTACGTCTTCCTCTCATAATTTGACTTAGAAGATAACAAATGTTTTGAATAACAGAAAAGGAGAAGGTAACTCAGTAGTAAACAAATGACTCTTCTTAGTTTGGTTACTCAATTTCCAAATAGAGGAAGTCAAACATAATAGGCTAATAATTCCAATTCATTCCTCTTCTTTGTTTTGAGAGAACATTTGTGAATGTCTCCAGATGTCAGAAACGTAATGCATCATTTTCTGACCTAAAAATATATGCACTCTCATAATATGTGTAGTATTGCAATAATTACATATAGATAGCACCTTAACTGGATTTTTGTTTTTGTTTTTGTTTATGGAGGTGAGTTAAAGAAACAAATTGATTATTCTATTTTTTTTTGTTAATAATTTGTAACAGGTACTCATCATTTGTGAACAAGGACAAGAACTTCATCCTTTTATGATCTAAAAAGGTATCCACTCCTAGGATCTGTGTAGTACTACAGTACTTACATATAGATTGCAATTTCATATTTTGACTTATAAAACCAATTTTGTGATAGATTGTGATCAATCATATATAGTTACTTGGTCTTTTCTGATTATACCATTTGCCTTTAACTGGATTTTAAGTTCTGTTTATGGAAGTGAGTTAGAGAAATTGCAGCATGATTAATTGATATTGTGTTTTTGTTGTATTAAGAACAAGAACGAGAACTTCAATTTGATTTTCAGCTTTATGGGTAGGAACTATCTCTTCTTTTAGCCATTCCAGTTCATCCCTCTTATTTGGTTTGATAAAACATTTACGAATGTCTCTAGATCCCAAGAAACATAGTTTATTATTTTTTTACCAAATAATGTATCTATTCCCAAGATCTATGTAGTACTACAGTAATTACATATAGATAGAACCTTCCTATTAGGACTTATAAGAAACTTTATGATATATTGTGACTAATCATATATAGTTACCTAGTTTTTTCTAATGATTTCATTTGCTTTTAACAGGATTTTAATTTCTGTTTTTGGAAGTGAGTTAAAGAAACAACATTATTAATTGATTATTCTATTTTTGTTGTGTTTATATTTTATGACAAGTATTGATCATTTGTTATTTTTGAGCTTTGATACCCAAAAATTTCAATCCTAGTCTACTATAAGGAGGCGTAGACAAAATCCGAGGGACAAGTCCACTTCTTTCCAATGATATTCGTAAGTTTTTAATATTGCACTCCACTTGATTGTTCATATATTGATTATTTTGATGCCTCATTTTTCACATCTCCAATAATCTCTCAGATATATATAACTTTATAAATACACTATTATTTTTAAAATATGCTTTTAATCATGCATATTTTAAAGTATTTTCGGCTAGCTAGGCTCATAAACATCACTTATAAATTACTAGTAATAATAATATTGCAGGTTTTTGTTTTTATGCAGTTTTCGCTTCAAACAATAATATTTAACTTTTAGGGTCTAAATAAAATCAAAAGGCATTATAATAAAATAATGAAGTTTAATATGTAATATAGTCAGCGTTTACCTATTATGAAATGATCCCATGTAGCTAGAAGATGTGGTAGCGTAATAGATTATTTATTTTTCTTTTACTCTCCACTACATTATATATAAAGGAACACTCCTACAAGATTTTTACCACTCATAAAGATAATATCTTTATTAATGTCTGTCTTTTTGTATTAGATTCCAAGAATTGGTTTCTATGAGATTGTTAAGATATATATGTTTGTCTATGATGTTGTAGATGAGGTAAAGTTTCTAATGTTTCCCTTCATTATGAACCTTAAATTGTATTAGCACTTCTCTAAATAGATTGTATGACTATGTAACTACATTATTAGCATATTTAAATACTAAAGTTTTCATCAATTTTCTCATTTTCTCCTACTTTTTTATAGTTCATTGAACCTTAAACGAGGTTCAAGCTCAAATCTGACATAAATACTATGTAGTTTAAGACTTTAATCTGGCCTATTGAATTAGAAGATCCATACTTAAATGCTGGACAAATCTTCACTGTGATGAATTTTATAATGATATTTTATTGAAAATAGTTGATTTATGGATAAAAATCTTGGCATTGAATTATCACTAATTGTTGTCTAAAGTGTAAACTTCTGATTGCAGACTATGGAATTGGAACAAGTTTTTTCATATCGTGACAGTGAAGATGAGGTTGACGATGATGTTGCCGATTTTGAAGATCAACAGATAAGTTTGTTTGATTCATTTCTTGGGCTTTCTTAGATTTCCTAGCTTTGAAAAATTGAAGGGCTAGCAGATTCGCACTGTTCATTTGTTTCACCATATTATCTTTCACAAAAAAATAACCATTTCACACATGCAAATTCTTATACCTGGATGTATTTGTGAATCCTTTGCTTTCGTTCACTTTATACATGATAATAATAAATGTGTATTGTGTTTGATTGTACAAGTAATTAAAATTGTGAATCACATTGTTTTTCGGAGGTGCACATATTGAGTGCTTGTAACAATTTATATTTTTATACAATATTGAACCAATGTTTTTCGGAGAACGCAAGTTTCAACTTTAGTTATGTTATAAAATGATTGTTATTTAACATATTTGCAAAATCAAAATATTTATTTTCAACCAATTTACGTTTTGTTGTTGCAGATGCTTGATGATTTTGTGGATGTTACCAAACATGAAAATCAAATGATGCATATGTGGAACTCATTTGTGAGGAAACAGTGTTAATCCTTTTACATTGATTATCATAGTAATATATTTGGTATTGGTATTGGAAGCATTGAACCTGTTCCATAATGGCTTCTTTGATACTAATGTTTATTTTTTCACATTGGCAGAATATTGGCGGACAATCATGTACCTTGTGGTTGTGTAGCATTTTCAAAAATGCATGGCCCAACACTTGTCCAATCGCCATCACTACTATGTATGGTAGCTTGTGCTTTTTCATCTTCATTTAATTAAATTTACTCTTTCAGTTTCTTCAATCTCGAAAATTCATAACCCAATTGCTTACTTATTTCCCATTTGGAAACTCTTTAAATTTTTAGATCTGAATTTGGATCTACATGAGAAATTAACCGCCTATAATTTTCGAATCAGTCTGAACATTGTTGGAATTTTTAAACTAATTCTATAAATTCTATTAATGAATGGAAATTAGAATATGGATAATAAAATTAAATCAATTTCATGTGAAATTCAAATGTGAATTATAGGGTGAAATTTGATCCAAATGTTTGAATTAATTAATTTAAATTAATTAATCAAAATGCCTTGATGACCAATTAACAAAATGTTGTTAATTTTTAGTGTGACTTACATGAGTTTGTTATTATTATTAATTGTTATGATAATTTAATATTATTATTAACAGATTAAAAAACCATGTAACGTGAGTATTGCAAAATAAATGTCTTCATTAATTTTGGAAAACAATTATCCTTCATTAAGAAGAAATATTAAGGCAAATGAATAGGCAAGCAATGCCAACCGTTGGATCAATTGATGATTTAATTAACAGTTTATTATTTCAACAATCTAAATAGGCATTCTATCCCACACCATTCGATGGACAAAAAACCACATCACTTCATCATTTTAATTCTTTCTCACTCTAGAATTCCAAAAGTTTTCTTTTTATTTTGTGAGTGTTCTTCGCTCGATATTTTCCGTTGAAACCCGGTGATAGTTCAGGTACTTTATCAAGCTCGTTGTGTAGTGATTCCGGTGCTGAATCACTACTAGATTCGTTGTACCCTGGGAGACAGCCATCTGTGATAAACTCTAGCACACGGGAAGACGGTGGAATTGTTTTAAGGGAAATGTGTCTAACACATGCCTCGAATCAACCATCAAATACGGTGATATTGTTCTTCGTATATCTTATTTTATTTTTATTTATTTGTAACATCGCATGTATATATATTTTTCTGTTATTCAAGACAATATATCTAACAATCTTAAAACAATTTCGTGTGCTAAATTATTTAGTAGTTTTTGCCGTCGAAAATCTTTGTCTTTGATGTTTCAGAAATACGAGTCGCGGTGTTGCGAAAGAGATGATGTTCATTTCGAAAAAAAAATGAAAAAGATTCATCTTAAGGAATCAACAAATAAATATAAGTCTTTATTGCATATAAATATGTTTGATTATTAACACATATGTTCTTAGGCTACTAAATCTTAGTTTTATAAGCTAATATATTTTGATATGAAAATTTTCTCAAGAAACATTAATTTGTATATTCATTATACAAATGTTATATATAAAATAAATTAGAACACAATAATTTAATTTGTTCTAGTCTTATTTAAAGATTTGTTTGGTTAATAAAATTATTAATAATATAATGAATGAAAATAAGAAAGTAGCTAATATGTTAGCTTTCAATTTTTATAAAATTTATGGTGTTAAAATTAATTATAATTGAAACATATGGTTTCAGTTTTAAAATAATTAATTATAATATATACCTTCTTTTTAATTAAGTAATATAATTAATAAGAATATGGTAGGATGATTTAATAAATAAAGAGAGATGATATCTTTATTTATACATTGTTTTATATATTACATTTTATTATGGTAATAAGTTATCGTTTTAAATGTGTATATATTCATTGGTTGACAGAGTCTAGTCAAATATGAAGTATAAGTTGTCTCTAGAAAGAATACAAAAGGTCATAAAAGCGGTACAACAATGAAATGGCGCATTGGTGCAGTGGTTCAAAGTTCAGACGCAATAGTGCGTGTCGGAACGGAGGTCCCATGTTCAAATCCAACTGATAAGATGATTTCTTTTGTAGAAATCAGACGTGATAAAATGACATTAGTCATTTACGTTGATTTCTTTTATAGAAATCGGACGTGATAAAATGACACTAGTCATTTATGGTGGAACCATTCAAATTTCTTGTATAGAAATTATTAGATGAATGGAGCCAATGATTTCTTTCATAGAAATTTATAAAATGATACTAGTCATTTATGTTGAAACCATTCCAATTTCTTTTGTAGAAATTATGAGTTGAATGGGGGTAGTCAATGATATCTTTATAGAAATCAGATTTGTTAAAATGACTCTAGTCATTGATATTAAAACCATTTCATTTTCTTGTGTAGAAATTATGAGTTGAATGTGTAGTCAATGATTTCTTGGTAGAAATCAGACTCGTTAAAATGACTCTATCCATTAATGTTGGAGATGAATGAGGTAGTTAATGATTTCTTTATAGAAATCAGACTTGAGTCATTGATGTGAAAATCATTATAATTTTCTTGTGTAAAAATTATTAAATGAAATGAAATGGGGGCACTATAGAAATTATGTGATTCATAATGACAGAAAATGAAGATCATATGTATAATGAGATTAAATAAGTTAATTGTTTTAGAACTTATTCTAATCATGCATTTAAAGAGACATGACTATGTTAGTCGAAATTGTCTTCGCAAAAATTGTCTCGGTGAGAACAATCTATTCAGATTTATTTTGAGCATGCATAGTCGCTTCACGTCGATTATTGTTCAAAACATGACAATGTTAGTGTTTCGATTAATATATGAAATATATTTGATTATGTGCTAATTGATTATTAATATAAATCATGCATATTAGCTAATAATATGATGATTATGTTATTCATAAGTATGATTATCTAGAATTTATATATATATATATATATATATAAATTAAGATTTATTTTCTATCTATTTTTATTTTAATAGATAATTTTAAAATTTGTCACAAATCATGTGTTCTTTGATTGACAAAAAATTGTTATAGAATGTTGAAGGTCATCTAATTAATTAAGAAACGAATAATTGATGACATGAATATTTATTTTTATAATTAGTTAGTTTTATATTCGATTAAAGATAAATGATCAACATTCTAATTAAGTGTAATAATTAATATTCTAATTAATTATTATATATTTTTTAAACGGTATTTTTAATGATAAATGAAGTTGTATATATATTTGTTTAAGAATATATGACATATTATGTATCTGATTTATTGACTATATATATATTATAGTTGTTTTGTCATCGTGGTGACTAAAATGAAAGAAGAATAATATATAATATCATATATATATGGATATATTAATTTTGGTTTAATATAATATAATTGATAATTTTGAAATCAAATAATTACAAGCAAAGTATTGTTTGATTTGAGAATAATGTGGCAAACGTGCCGATATTACGGGATGCAAACGTGCAACCGAAAATAAATGATTAAGCGACTTCGGTCAAAGATGCTTGAAACATTATGATTTCTTTTGTATAAATCATGTGATATGGTGAATATTTATTTGATTAAATATTCTAATTTCTTTTATAGAAATTAAGTGTTGAAATAAATATTTTAATTGATTAAATATTTTAATTTCCTATGTAGAGATTATGTGAAGAATGATTTATATATGAATAAACATTCTAATCTCTTGTATATAAATTATATTTTATTCAATTAAATATTTATGATATAGTTATCTTATTCATTGTATGATAAGTATAACAAAAGAAATTTGTAAAAGAATTGTGTGACAATTTCTTGATTAGAAAATCATTGATTTAAATCATATAAGTGTGTGATTTAAAAAATGGTATCAACACGAATGTGGGGGCAAAATATTTTTATTGACTATAACACAAAAATAATTGTGTATATTACGATAAATAAAAAGATAATTTATTGTTAGAGAAATATGTTCTCTATAAAAGATAAAGTTGCGCAACTTTACAAAAAGAAAGAAAATAACAAGAAAATGTCTTGTTTATAATGATTCTTTGTGAGCAAAGAGATCACCTATGTGAGGGAGAAGTGGGGCCGCTTCGAAATAATTGCACGGCTCAATTCTAGACCCTCTCACAGAACCAAGCGCATGTTCCATGGCCAAAACGGACACAACCATGAGAGCTTGACATGTATCAGGGAGAATTCTATGTGAAAGTGTGTAATCGTTTACACAAATGGCAGAATATTTCAAGGACATCGAGTCTACTAATCGGCTAGTAAAGTTATATACTTTCATAAGGGAAGGTTCAAAGGGTTACACCTACCTATCCTATGTAGAATTCAACTGTTAAACTTTCACCGGGTTAATCTTTCATTTTCCATTAATGTGGGGGATTGTTGGAATTTTTAAACTAATTCTATAAATTCTATTAATGAATGGAAATTAGAATATGGGTAATAAAATTAAATCAATTTCATGTGAAATTCAAATGTGAATTATAGGGTGAAATTTGATCCAAATGTTTGAATTAATTAATTTAAATTAATTAATCAAAATGCCTTGATGACCAATTAACAAAATGTTGTTAATTTGTAGTGTGACTTACATGAGTTTGTTATTATTATTAATTGTTATGATAATTTAATATTATTAATAACAGATTAAAAAACCATGTAACGTGAGTATTGCAAAATAAATGTCTTCATTATTGTTAGATATCTTGTCTTGAATAACAAACATGTGGATCTATTTATGTCCCATATATGTTTGTTTCATCGGTATTACTAAGTTTACATGTTTCTGACAACTGTCTTCTCGATGATGTCCATGGAGAAAACAAAAGCTGACTTCTAATATTGTTTGTTTTAATTGAATTTCTTAAGTAATGCATTTTCTTGTGCTGCATTTTCTAGGGGTTACAGGATCTTCTAGCCTTCATTAGTGCCTCAAGTGAGATTACTTACCTCTTTTAGAAGTTATTTTTAGTGATTCAATTCAGAGTTCTTGAAATATTTTTGATTTGATTGCAGAGATAAGTAGTCCACTTCAGTGCCATAGCACAAGCAATGAATTCTCAAAACTTGATATAAATATATTAATTCATTGAATTGGGTTAGTTTTCTAATAATTTCTCCATATGTTGGTTGGTTATCAAGTAAAAAACTTGCATCAAGCTGTTCTCTGCCAGACCTAAACAAAACATGATGACATCTACACATGTAGTCTCAGGCTTAACAAGAGCATACAGATTCTGAAAAAAATGGTAAATTAAACTCTTAGAACATAACTCTGCACCATTATTATGTGTGATATTATTCTAGTATAGAGATTTTCTAGTGTGTGTTCAAGTGTAAAGATTGCCCATATTCAAATTGTCAAATTGTTAAGAACTTCTCCCTCATCGGAGGTAATTACTTAAAATTTAATGTATTTTATTTAAACAAATAGAATATGGTGGTAAGTTAACTAACTAATGTTCTTAAATTTATTTAATTATTTAAGTCTTTTTATTATATTTGAAATGTTTTGGCTGAATTATTATTTGTGTTTTTGTAGAAAACAATTTGCATTGCAAGAAATGTCTCCAGCATCAAAGGAAAAGTCCAAAGGTAAAATGGCAACCCAGGTATTTCGTTTTTTGTTTTTCATACTTTTGTAAAGAACCCTTTTTTCCTTTTTTTCACCTTCACACTTTCATTCCTGTAAGTATAGAAAAAGTGGCAAAGCTTCAAACAAAGAGGTTGGATTGTTCACTTAATTGATTTTACTATTCTTTATTGTTGATTAAATAAAGGGGTCGGGCTGGGCGGCAGTGAAGGCTCATTTAGTTGACAGCGAGCAGCAAGTAGACGAAGCGAGCCTCTATCGGAGAAGCCATTGCACGCTACCCTCTCTACTTTCAAGCGAAATATGGCCAACGAAATACCTTTTATTGATCTGGTTCCATGCAAATGCTCGAACGGTGTGTTGAAAGAGTGGATTGAATTTTCAATTATCGAGGCCGAAATGAAAAGGAACTCAAGAGTAAAAGTGCCATGTTTTAGTAGCCTAAAGAACTAATTACTTTACAAAAATATTCCCTATTTCTATTCAACAGAGTATTAATAGCTCTTTGAGTTTGATCAAGGGGTTGTTGAATATATAAGGCTTTTGCTAATTGTGGTGTTTTTATTCAATTTATAAAAAAAATTAAAATAATATCGAAAACAAAAGAAGAAATAAAAATAAATAAATAAATTGTTAAAAAATAGTTTAAAAATAAAATAGACTTTTGGTGACGTTTGAAATTTTTTACCAACGCTTTTTAAGCGTTGTTAAAACTTCTGTCTTTTGGTAACGCTTGTACCGATGCTTAAATAAGCGTGGTAAAAAATTACGTCCATCCTACTTTCGGCGACACAAGAATAAACGTCGATAATATTTTTGGCGACGCTTTTAAGGATCGGTAGAAATCTTTTTAAGCGTCGCCGTAGATTTTTTTGTTGTAGTGTCTCTAACATAATATGTTTTTAATACATATTTGCAATAAGTTTAAACATAAAATGATTTTGAATTTTTTTATATTACTTTGTAGAATAATATTAAAATTTTATATTTTCTCAAAATGCTCAATTGTTGAGAAAAGTAAGCTTCATACTTCAAAATATGAGCGTAATATTACGAAATACAAGAATACAGAAATATAAGAAATGTGTATTACATACTATAATGTGATGCTCACATTATTTTATGTGTATAAACTAAGAACTAAAAAACAAGTCAATAAATAATGGATGGGCATTCATGCACGTTGGAAATGGAACAAGGGTAGTTACATTTATAGTAGGAGATATATTTTTCTTTGAATTTCTAAAAACCTTGTTTGGTTTGTTGTATAAATGAAATTATTTCTATTTTTAAGAATGTTATTTTCTATGCCAATGATTTAATGAGTAGTGAACATTTTGTGTTGGATCTCAAAACAAACTACTATAATATAAATAATAAAAGACAAAATCAAATAGTTTCAATAAGGTCTACATATGACATTGTCGATTAAATCAAAATATTGCGAATCACATCAAGAATCCATAAAGATAGACTTCTAGAAAAAATGTGGATTATGAATAATGTGAATCATTTCTGATGGTCAAGATGACAAGGTTACCTTTAAAAGATGTTTGAAAGGACTACTGAACTACTAGAGTCCTTTAAAAATTTCTAGAAAATGTTAAATGAAGTATAGACACAAAGTGACAAAAAAATAAAAATACACTTTGATTTGATCATGGTGGTAAGTATATAAGCAACGAACTTGATCATCATTTCAAAATTGTGGAATAGTAGCATATTATCTATAAAAAAACATTAAGTTTGAACAATGTGCCTTAAAGAAGAAACATGACTTTGATAAACATGATCTGATTAA
Source organism: Impatiens glandulifera (assembly GCF_907164915.1). Classification (NCBI taxonomy): domain Eukaryota; kingdom Viridiplantae; phylum Streptophyta; class Magnoliopsida; order Ericales; family Balsaminaceae; genus Impatiens; species Impatiens glandulifera. The sequence continues at coordinate 121,350,612 of NC_061862.1, read as the reverse complement.
TGATAAGTATTGGTAATATCATAATATGCTTTTGAGATACACCCTCACTACCTATACTCATATTAACAGAACTCCGTCAAGAACAGTAGACAAAACTCCATATGGAATATGGAACCGTAGACAAAACTCCATATGAAATATGGACTTAAAAAGGTCCAAAATCATCTTTTGTGAAATATATGAATGGGATGTTTATGTAAAACGTTTATAAATAAAGAAGTTTGTCCTAAAATTAAATAAATAAATTTATATAGGGTATCCAAAAAGAAGTTTTGGATATTAATTCTACAATCTAACTAAGAAAAGTGTGTTTGTTACATGGGATAATGTCTTTTTTATAAAGATAGTTATTTTCCAAAAAATTAAGTGGGAGAAATAATCATCTTAACTATATAGTTCCAGATGTTGAAGAGCAATAAACTCAATAAGAAAAAACGGATGATATCAATGATGAAATGATTACGTTTGAAGGTAGGGTATTCAATTTCCGAAACAATAAGATCTATAATTAATTGTGGATAATGTTTAAGATTCAATTGTTGAACCTACTCATAGATTAGAAAGGTCAAGGGTGCAACAGAGACGTTATCATAATTTCATCTTGAATATAAACCTTGATGTTCTTATGCTAAAACACAATGACTTTCTACCTATGAACAAGGAGTGACATGTCCATACTCTAATCAATAGTTTGACGTGATTATGTCCGAAATATATTCGATGTTTGAAAATCACGTATGTGACTTGATAGATCTACAAGATATACGTATGAAAATGTATATGTTTAAAAGGTGAGTCTTGTTGCTAAAGGTTTAGAAAAATTTATGGTATTGACTATGACGAGAGATTTTCACTAGTTGTCATGATTAGATCCATTAGGATTATTCTAGTTATTATCGTATATTCTAGTTATATGTTTAAAAGGTGAGTCTTGTTGCTAAAGGTTTAGAAAAATTTATGGTATTGACTATGACGAGAGATTTTCACTAGTTGTCATGATTAGATCCATTAGGATTATTCTAGTTATTATCGTATATTATGAATATGAGATGTGATAAATGGATGTTAAAACCACTTTTCTAAATAATTTTTCGAAAAGGATGTATTTATGAAATAAATTGAAGGTTTTGAAGATCCAAATGATACTAGGAAAGTATACAAGCTTCATAAGTCTATTTATTGACTAAAGAAAATATACAAGAGTTTGAACTTTCAATTTGATGAAAATATCTAAGAGGTTGATTTTATTAGAAGCGAAGAAGATCCTTATGTTTATAAGAAGTTTAGTGGAAGTAAGGTAGGTAGCCTTCTTAGTCTTGTATGTGAATGACATACTATTCATTGAGAATGACATTATGATGTTAGACTCCATATGAGAATGGTTGAAGAAATGTTCTTTCAATAAAAGACTTGGGAAAATTCAAGTACATACATAGAACTTTAGAGAGATCTTATATGCTTATTATATGAAGAAACAAAATTGTAAGCTTGACTCTAGTTTGTTTTGATAACAAATTTATGTTGAAGAAATACTTGGATTTGAGGAGCCACCTAATTTGGTCATTAAGAAACTAGGAAAGAAAATAATTTCATAAATTCATTAGTGGATTCAGCGTTGGGCATGTGTGGAAAATGGACTCGGAACTATATCACACACGCCTATCCAAAAAGACGATCTCTACCCCGTAACAATTGGCTTTTAAATGTGTGAAAATTATTACACTCTATTTAAAATTAAAACATAAGCATGAGTCTATGTTTATATTTATGTCCAAGGGACCACATCCATACAAATATGTAATTCTGCAAAAAAATTGAAGTTATTGCATAAAAGTGGTGTATAAATTATAAGAATAATCTATGTTTCTATTCGAAATAAAATTGGCCAACTTTTTTCATCAAGTCAATTTTCAAGGTCTAGAATGAGTACCAAGGACTAAAGAGTTAGCTTACTCACATTTGAGTAAATTTTGGAGTTATAGAACTCAAATTTTGAGCTCTCAAAATTTTAGAAAAATTGAGAAAATATAGCCCTTAAATGTTGAAATTATGTATTCGTGTTAAAATACTTATTCTAAACCATTTTTTATTTTTTGGATTATTATAAAATCATTTTAGACTTTTAAAGAGGAAAATGGCTTAAAATAATTGAAAATAAAAGCAAACATGCCTTAAAAGATGCATAAATGTAGGCTTGGGCCAATGAAACGGGTTTAAGAGTCGGTTTGAACAGAGAACACTACTTAAGAGGCTTCGGGAGAGGCTCAGGCATATCGATCATACACTCAAGGTATAAACTAGGTTTGGATAGACCGGCTTGGTCTGAAGCAAAGGGATGGGAGGTTAGGGATCGAGTCCTGACCTCCACACTGATTTATGATTTAAATCACAGTAAAAAAATCTAGAAATGTTCTTTCTCTCGTGTGTGACTAGGACGTCGGTCATTCGTTTCTTTATTACTCTAACGGTCGACAATGGCTTGAACTTCTTCTTTTTCTTTTATGGCAAGTAGTAGGTAAGTTCTCTAATGATTACTTCTATAGTCAACCAAATCGTATAAGATGTGGTGGGTTATTCTCGTACCATTGCCAAGAACATAAATTTGCATATCCTAAATAAAATCAAATAAATTCTTTAAGAACTCTTTTGATATTCTTGACATTTTTATTTAGGGCATCATTTTGGAAATAGACAGTATAAATTTGTTCTTTATATAATTTAAAATGAATTTAGGTTAGATTAGTCAAACTGTAATCGAATCGAGCCCCTCAAAATCACTTAAAATGGTCATTCCCCACTTTCAACAAAATATTTGTCAATCTATGATATACAAAACACAGTTCGATTTACATAAATTAGATTGGCTTTAAATATCATTAGAACATTATGAGATTATCTCCCGCGGGCAAGATCCCCAAGATGATAATCCCGTTATTTAGAATTTTCAACTCGATTTAAGCATTTCTTAATTTAGTCTATGTAGATGAATTATGTTCAACAAATAGTTTCCCTAGATGATTCACTAGTAAAAAGGGGTCTTTTGTGACTAAATGAACCAATTGGTACAAAGAACAATTAGTATATGGTCTTTATAATAATCGATGAACGACTATATATAACAATGATTGGCTTGATAACCAATCGGTACAACACCCATAAAACCCCGCAAAATAAATGGCACCATATTTTGGCGCTTTTATGAAACATTAATAGTGGTGGCTATATCTATTAGTGAAACCCCTTTAATATTAACTGGTTTCCTTTTCAATTGGTGGTACCTTAAGCTATATTACTAATTGGTATGTCTACCAATCGGTATTTCCTATATAAAAACACAAAACAACTCGAGAGTTTCCCTTGCTTCCAATCAAGATCTCTCTTCTTTCGTTATCTTGTTACATCCTGCGCGCCGACGTCTATAGAGTTTCTTCCCATCCAAGATCCACTGTCAAAGATCCGATCTATTCAATCTCTCCTTCCCTAGATCCCTTTCCTTCTTCTTCGTTTAGATACGTCCAAGATTCAACTCCTACACATCTTCGCCTCATGTCTCCAAGTAAGACCATTTTCGCCGTAAATTGATATATACATATATATATATAGGTTTAACTTTATTTTTAATTATATTTTGAAATTCTTTTAGGTTTAGATAGGAATTATGTTTTCATATAAAATAACTTTAATTAATCTAGACTATGATGAATAATGCAATGGATAGTTTGCCTATATTTCTAATTTCATGACTTAGTTGTAATAGATCTACAATGGGATGAGTTTTAACTATAGAATTTCAATACTTATTGTGTAAAATTTCATGATTTATATTGTAAAATTGGTTGACTGATACTTTAATTACTTATTGTATAAAATTGATTGAAGTTAATCTAGATGAATTGAGAATCATTTTAAAATGAACTTAAATGTGCATACTTCTTTTCTCTTCATGAAATGAGCTTCAATTTTGCCGATTTAATTACTAATTGTGTGCAACATGATGGTGTTAATTTAATTGCACAAAACCTAGTCAAATGGAGATTAATTTTATTAGTAGATGATTTGGTTTTTTCATTCTATGTCTTTTTGGATGAGCGCTAAATCAAAGAGTTGTTGAAGACGTCTTCTTCCTCGCGCGACTTGAGTTATTCTTCTTTATTTGAGAGAGAGTTTTTCCTCGAATCCAGGTATTTAAAATGAAATTCTTAGCTAATAGTTGAAATTAATAATAAAATATTATGTGCTTTGATATTTGATTTAGGTTATGATATTTGATTTAGGTTATGATATTGATTTAAGTTTTGACATTGATTTAGGTTATGATATGACTTTTTGATGGATATAGTTTATTGATAGTTATTGATTTAAGTTTTGACATTGATTTAGGATATGATATGGATTTTTGATAGATATGACTTTTTTATAGATAATGATTTATGTTTTGATATTGATTTAGGTTATGATATGGATTTTTGATAGATATGATATTTTGATAGATATTGATTTAGATTTTGACATTAATTTAGGTTATGATGTAGATTTAATATAGATATTGATTTATATTTTTACATTGATTTAGGTTTAGATATGGATATCCCCGATAAAAAAATGGACAATGTACATGGAAAAATATCGTCATCTTTCAAAATACATTCAAAGAGTCGATTCTTTTCTTAGTTTTGTTGTGAGTTCTTGCCGAATTACCAATATTGAATGTCCATATGTGTTAAATGTGGTAATAGAGAATATTTTGACAAACAAGGTGTACGAAAACATTTTACTTGTATGAAATAAGGAAGAGCTATACATTTTGAAATTTTCATGGAGAAAAACGACGAAGCAATGATAGGATTGATGTACAGATTGATAATAATACTAATGTACAAATTGGAGAAGATAATTGGGACAACTTCATATTGATGCAATAGTGGATGTATCGGAACGCAATAATTTTGATGGGGATGTTTGTATGAGAAATATCATAAACAATTTCTATCCACGTGGTGTTGATGCATCAAATGCGGATAGGGAAAATGAGGATGGGGCAAATGAGGATGCTAAAAAATTCTATAGACTCTTAAATGTATCTAATGAAGCATTATATGAAAGCTCTAGAATTTCAAATGCATCAACATTATTAAAATTACTTCACCTCAAGAATGTTAGACAATGGGAAAATTATTCATATAAAATGTTGTTAAAATTGTTACAGAAAAGACAGATGCTTGTAAAACAGTTGTATACTATATTATCATTGTAAGAAGTTTCTTACAGATGTTGATCTTTCTTAAGAAAAGACAGATGCTTGTAAAAGAGTTGTATGCTATATCGAAAAGATGACAAGATTTTTAATTCTTGTAAATTGTGTGAATTTTCACGGTGGAAAACTGAAAAATCGAGTGGAGAACCTAAGAAGAAAGCAAATGGAAAAACTATCCCTAATAAGGTGCTACATTATTTCCCACTAATACCAAGATTTTAAAAACTATATATGTGTTCTAAAATTGTTCCTTTAATGATGTGACAAAAAGATACAAGGGTTGATGATGAAGTTTTGCGACATCCCGCTGATTATTTGGCATGGAAATCATTCAATGAAGATTATCCTAATTTTGCAATTAAGCCTCGTAATATAAGACTTGGTCTCTCAAGTGATTGATTCCAACTGTTTGCAAATAGAAAAACATCGTATATCATTTAGAATGTGATTATCATTCCTTACAACGTTCCTCCAATACTTTGCATTAACTCTTCTAATTTTATACAATTCATTTTAATTTCGGGTCTAGAGTGTCCAGGCGATGCAATTGATATATTTTTACAGTCGTTAATTGATGAATTAAGTGAGTTATAGAGTACTGTTATAGTAACTTATGACGTCTCAACTTATTAGAACTTTAAATTGTGTGCTAGTTTAATATGGACAATAATCGACTTTCTTTCTTATGCAAACTTATCTAGATGGAGTACAAAGGGAAAATTGGCATGACCATCTTGTAATAAGAATACTTTCTTAATGAGATTGACAAATGTTAAGAAAGAGTGTTACATGTGTCATCAAAGATTTCTCCCACCAATCATAAATTTTGTAACAAAAAGAATTGTTCGATGGCACTATCAAATCAAGAAGTGCGCCTCAATTATTATTGGGACATGAGATTCTTAGACAAGTACGCGATTTGAAATATAGATTTCTCACTTGAGATTCCACTAAAAGGGAAAATGTGAATCATCAAAGTCGGGGTGACAATTGGATTAAGATGAGTATTTTCTTTGAATTACATCATTGGGAAGATTTATGGATGAGACATAATTTAGAGGTTATACATATTAAAAAAATATATGTGATATTGTTTTTGGAACCATAATGTATCTAAAAGAATGACCAAAGATAATTTAAAAGCACGTTAATATTTGGAGCTAATAAATATACGTCATCATTTAGATTCAGTTGATGTGAGGGGTGTTTCTCAATATCCATATGGTACTTATACATTGCCTCATGAAAAAAAATATAAGATGTGTCAATTTTTAAAAGACATAAAAATGCCAAAAGAGTTTTGCTCAAACATTGGAGGATGTATAAATGTCAAAGATTTAATGATATCTGGATTAAAAAATCATGATTACCATATTTTACTAGAGTATCTTATTCCACTTGCGACACATGGTTTACTTGAGGATGAGGTATATGAAGCTCTTGTGGGCCATTCAATGTTCTTTCAGAGTTTTGTTTGAAATCACTATTGAAAGACGATTTTGAACAACTTTAGAAAGATAATGTTCTAACACTATGCAAGTTAGAAAAAATCTTTCTGTATGCAATTTTTGACATTATGATACATTTTCTTGTTTATTTAACAATGGAGGCTTTTATTTGTGGGCAGGTTCAATATAGATGGATGTATCCAATAAAAAATATATGGAAACTTTAAATTGATATATTCAAAATAAATGTCATCCAAAAGTATCAATTGCTGAGAGTTATGTGGTAAATAAAAGTATCACCTTGTGTGCTACGTATTTTCAAGATTCTTCAGTGCACATGTCACCCCAACCACCGAGTTCTTTTGCCATATTTTCATATGTTTAGGAATTATTATTAGGGAGAACATATATTTACTCATCAGAACATCGAGAATAATTGGTTTATTCATGTGTTAAAAAATTGTGAAGAAGTGCAACCATTTTATCAGTATGATTGTTCTTAGGTTATTTTATATGTATGAATGTTATCAAAAAACTTATTATGTGTTTAATTTGAATATTTAGCGAGTATATCCAAGAATATATCAAATGGTTCAATAATAGAGTGAGTTAACTATTGTGAAATTTCTTTGATAATTTCCTTAAGATGATTCTAAATATCGTTATCTGTAAATTTTAAGAGTTCAACAACTTTTTGACGAAAATCAAAATATGCATATCGGTTTGGTAGTACATTGCCTCCAGCCGGTCAATTTCTTGAATGAGGTCTTCTTTGGCTTTTTCAAGCCTTTCTAACACCCGCGGTGTTAAGGTGTCTTCCGGTCCCACCTCTTCGAACTTCTCCGTAATCTTCCGGATGCGTGTGGTTAGCTTCCGTAGTTGTGCCTGTGGTTTTAAGAGGTAGGTTCGGTGTAATACCTCTTCAATTGTATTGGATTTTGTGAAATTCATGATCACATCCTCCACTTTCTTCAGGTGCTTAAACAATGCCGAATCGCGTCCCATCTTAGAGAGTTTGAGGGAGTTTGAGAAATAACCGCTTCAAAGAGTTTGAGAGCTTAGAGAGAGAAAGTAGTTTCGCGTGAGAATGAAGTAGAATGGCCGAGAGTCCCTTTTATAGGTGCGGTTTGGAAGCCCAACCGTCCCATCAACACTGGGCGGGAGTTTTCCCTCCAAGTTGAAAGGAGCGGCAAACCATGGGCGGGAGTTAAAAGACGCCAATCCGTGGGCGGTAAACCAGGGGGCGGGAGTTTTTGGGCGGGAAATTTCCCTCCAAAAGTTTTGCTATCGCCATTGATGACGCAACCTTCTTTTGATACCGATTGATGCTCCGGTTTCTAAATTTAACCGGTTAGTTAGAGTGAGTAGAGTTTTGCAATTTTTTGAGTTTAAGCGGTTTTTCTTTGAAGCTGGATAGGAACGCGGTTGTTTTGATAATGTTAATCAGTTACTTAGATATTTTAGATGTTAAGAAAACTCGGTCATTTAAACTGAAATCAGAATGTATTCAAGAAACATTGCGAAAGGAAGACCGATAGATAAATCGATATTAAAATAAGCATACATGAGCAATGGAAAAGTACACCCTATGGAAGAAACATTCTGGAAATTCTTTCTTCCACTGAATCCTTGTCAAGGATGTTCGAAGAGGAGGCCGGTGTACCCGGTCCAAACTCTGGCCGGTATGTGAAAATTAATTTGCTGATGTGAGGTGCAAAACCAAGACCTTTCTTGGTTATCACCATGGATTTCAGACGTTGGAAGATGACCGTGGACCAGTTGATAGCCTTTTTTGTAAAGATGTTGGTCATCATGTTGTAGGTGTTCTTTGAGTACCGCTGATTAGGGGACTGACAAAGAATGGACTGAGTGACTATCTCAAGAAGAAGTTGAGCGTGTCTCCCCAAAAGGTTTTTGGGCCCATGGTTTTCCACCGGTTCCATGGTTCCAGAAAAGACGAGTACATAATAGAATTCGTCAAGCCCTTCCAGAGGTGGAAAATCAGAGAACCCTTCTGTGGGCAGGTTGAATAGGGAAGCAAAGTCGTCTTCATCAATCCAAAAGGTGTGGTCCCTTACCGTAGAGACAATGTAATTGCCCCTGATACAGGCGCTTCTGAAGAACGCTTTAACGTCCTCAGTCAGAATCGGACCGGATTCTTCGAGGAACGGTCGAAGTCCGGTAAAAATGAGGGATTCGAACATGAGTTCCTTTGCGGGCAGCCCGTCCCATTCCTCCATGCATGAATCGAAATCGATGCTTAAAAAATTTCCCAAGGTTCGGCTCGGCATGATTACGTTTTTGAGAGAGAGATAGAATTCAAGAGATTTCAGAAGTGATGTATGTGTTGGGATGTGTTGAGCTGAGTGAAGGATGGCCCTTTATATAGGGTCGGTTTTGGAGGGAAAACATAAGCTTTGATTGTTAGTTTTGTTTTATTAGACAAGAGAATCTTTATGTTTCCAAGGTATATTGGGAATAGGCAGATTGCGAAGCCCGAGGTAGGTATTAGTTGAAAAGTAACCAAGTTGGTTGGATAATAAATGTTCAGGTGGTTGGGGGTTATTTCATTAATTAATGATTTTTCCTTCATTAATTGCATTAACACAAACGTGGTTAATCAAAAGAGACCGAAAATATCATAGATAAAACCGAAAAGGCACATATAGAGCCGAATAGGGAACAAGGATAACACTGAAGGGAGACATGATAGTAGCCGAAGTGATCATGATGATGTTGGATAGAGATACACCCGGTACGTGCAGCAAAATGATCGGGTGCAGGAAGGTGTGGCTCAATGTGTGTGGGAGTTGACGACACCGGTAGGGTTGTTACGGCGGTTTCTTCTCCTCCAAGCCCTCTCAAACTGCTCATAGAAAGAGTCGGTTATCTCTTTGGTCAGCACTTGGGCTTGGTTCAGACCTTCTCCGGGACAGGTCGGAACACCAAGCTCCACAAGAAGGCAGCTTAGTTGGGGGATGAAGCCGATTGATCGGATACCAACCATCCAGATGAGAACGTCAAACAGCACTCTAGACCACTTCACCGGTGTACCGGTGATTATAGCCGCCATCATGTTGAAGTTCGAGGTACTGTAGGTATTTGTGACATCTTTCCCGAAGATGCTCCTACCGATCACATCATTGAGGAGCTGATATTCAGCTCTCAAGTGTGATTTTGTACCGTGATCTTCAACCGGTTCGTTAGACCGTGCGAGGGTGAGGGAGATCTCGGCCTTTATGTTAGCCGGAACGTCGAGATCTGTCAGCCCTTGCTTTGGCAGGCTAAAGCACCGCGCAAAGTCTTTTTCGGTGAAATCAAAGATGATACCTCCCACTTTAGATTGAATGTGAGTTTCAAAGTGGGGGGTCCCCCTGAATACCCTGGCGTGATAGAAGAACTCTAGTATTGATTCAGGATAAATGGTGTGTTTGTCGTCCAGGAAGTACCGAAGACCGGTATCTTCCAGGGATTTGATCATCTTATACACCTCATAGTGCTCTGTGCTTGAACAGGATTGAAAATCAACCTGAAGGATGTTGGGGAACTGAGACATTTTTGCCTTAGTAAGAGAATGATCTTTTGTCTTGTGAGTGTTTTGGTGAATGTTTGCTTCACTTAAATACTAGTTTGGGGATTATCCTATTGTCCAGGTATTTCATGAGATAATATCTATTGAGAGAACTTAGCTTCCTGTAGAGGCTTCGTGAAGATATCGGCTACTTGTTGGTCAGTTGATACGTATTCCAGCCGGATATGCTTCAGCGTGACATGTTCCCTGATGAAGTGGTGCCGTATGTCGATATGCTTGGTCCTAGAATGGAGAACCGGATTGTAAGTTATTGCTATGGCACTCGTGTTGTCACAGAAGATCGGGGACTCTTCGGCTATGACACCGAAGTCCCTCAGCTGTTGTTGTATCCAGAGGAGTTGTGAGCAGCAGCTTCTGGCCGCCAGATATTCAGCTTCTGCAATGGACGTGGCCACCGATGTCTGCTTCTTGCTATGCCATGAAACAAGCCGGTCACCTAAGAACTGACATGTTCCGCTGGTACTTTTTCTGTCGATCTTACATCCTGCATAGTCTGCATCTGAGTAACTTGTTAGATTAAAAGACGAGTCCTTTGGATACCACAGACCGACATCAGGTGTGCCCTTTAGATACTTCAGTATCCTCTTTGCGGCTGTGTAGTGGGATTGTTTTGGATTTGCTTGGAATCTTCCACACACACCGACTGCAAACAGAATGTCCGGTCTACTCGCTGTCAAGTATAGGAGAGAGCCGATCATCCCCCGGTATGCAATCTGGTCTACCGATTGACCCTCATCATCCCTGTCCAATTTAATCGATGAGCTCATTGGAGTAGCCGCCGAGGAGCAAGTATCCATCCCGAACTTCTTTAGTAGCTTCTTGGTGTACTTATGTTGGCTGATGAATGTTCCTTCTTTGAGCTGTTTAACCTGAAGACCTAGGAAGAAGCTTAATTCTCCCATCATACTCATTTCAAACTTGTCAGTCATCATTTTTGAAAATTTATCACATAGCTTAGGATCGGTGGAACCGAAAATGATATCATCTACATAGATTTGAACAAGTAGGATATGTTCCTTCTTTTCAAATTTAAACAATGTTTTATCCACCGAACCGATGGTGAAATCATGTTGTAATAGAAATGCGGTTAGTGTATCATACCAGGCTCTAGGTGCTTGCTTTAGATCGTATAAATCCTTATTTAACCGGTATACATGGTTTGGAAATGCAGCGCTCTTGAAACCGGGTGGTTGTTCAACATACACTTCTTCACGTAGGTCACCGTTCAAGAATGCACTTTTAACATCCATTTGAAAAACCTTAAAGTTTTTGAAAGCAGCAAAGGCTAGAAAAATCCTAATGGCTTCAATCCTAGCTACAAGGGCAAATGATTCTTCAAAATCAATGCCTTCTTCCTGTTTGTAACCTTGAGCCACTAATCTGGCTTTGTTCCTCGTGACCAAACCGTCCTCATTGAGTTTGTTTCTAAATACCCATCTTGTTCCTATGACCGATTGATCTTTCGGTCTAGGAACTATGTACCAGACTTTACTACTCTCGAACTGGTTTAGCTCTTCTTGCATTCCCAAGATCCAATCCGGATCTGACAATGCTTCATCTATTCTTTTCGGCTCAATCTGGGATATAAAAGCGGAATTAAAGTATCCTTCCAGAAGTTGACCCCTAGTTCGAACAGGTTCTGAAGGGTCGCCTATGATTTGCTCAGGAGGATGTTTACTGTTTCTTCTGAGATTCAGTTCAGGGATGTCTACCAAATTACCGTTTATTTGATCAAGACTAGACATGTCGGTAGGCTGAACAGGATTGTCAGACCGACCGACTTCCTCGGATTGGACCGAAGTGTCAGCTTCCTGTTGTGGAACAGCTTGATCCGGCTGGGTTTCAATGTTACCCATTTGGTCGTGGACAAACCGCCTGAAGACCGGAGTCTCATCTTCACTATCAGAATGAATATTGTTATTTTCCAATCTGTTGTGTAGATCAAATCATGAAGCAGTATTACTTTCAACCGATTCATCGAAAACAACGTGAATTGTTTCCTCCATGGTTGCAGTTCTATTATTATACACTCTATATGCTTTACTTACTGCTGAGTATCCTAGCATGATCCCGGTATCGGTTTTTGCATCAAAAGCAGTGAGTTGGGTTTTACCATTTATATGTATATAACACTTACAACCGAAAATCTTGAGGTACTTAATTTTGGGAACCCTGTTAAAATAAACCTCATACGGTGTTTTGTTGTGAAACTTGTTAACTAAAGACCGATTTTGTGTATAACATGCAGTGTTGATAGCCTCAGCCCAAAATTTCTGAGCAATGCCGGAATCGGCTATCATGGACCGTGCGGCTTCCTTGAGAGTCCGGTTTCTTCTCTCGGCCAGGCCATTTTGTTGAGGAGTCCTAGCACTGGACAACTCGTGTCTAATGCCGGATTCATCAAGATATGCGGTTAATGTACTATTGGTAAGTTCGGTACCTCGATCACTTCGAATGCTATTAATGCGAGTTGATTTTTCATTTTGCAGGCGCTTAAGAAGTGTAATCAGGTTTGATACGGTTTCACGTTTAGATGGTAGAAATATTACCCATGTAAATCTAGAATAATCATCAATAACTACCATGGTGTAGAGCATACCTCCTAGACTAATGACCTGAATCGGTCCAAATAAATCCATGTGAAGAAGATCTAAGCATCGGCTAGATTGGATGTTTCCTTTACTCTTAAAGGTTGACCTAGTTTGTTTACCCATTTGACATGCTGAGCAAACCTAAATTTGATTAAATACTATATCAGGAATGCCCTCAACTAGCTTTTTACCGCGAATGTAGTTTAAAGTTTTCATGTTTAGATGGTTTAGTCTCTTATGCCACAACCAGGTTTGATCAGTCTTAGCTATCATGCATATTGGATATTCTACCTTCGTTTTCCAGTCAACTTTGTAGATATTACCTATCCTATTTCCGGTTAACAGTACGATACCTTGAGAGTTCTTAACTAAGCATGCATGTTTAAGAAATTCTACCGTGTATCCAGCATCACACATCTGACTAATGCTAAGCAGGTTAAAGCGTAGGTTTTCAACTAGAAGTACATTATCAATAGTTAGGTTACCATGGACAATCTTACCCTTGCCCACAGTTCTACCTTTTGAGTTGTCACCGAAGGTGATTAGAGCACCGGTTACTGTTCTGATATCGGTTAGCATATTGCTGTTTCCGGTCATGTGCTTGGAGCAGCCGCTATCCAAGAACCATTCAGAGTTTCCTAGCCATTTCTTTAGATCCTGCAAAATGTACATATTTACAACTATTTGGTACCCACATTTACTTGGGTCCACATGCGATTAGTCCCTTAGGTATCCAAACGTTGATAAACCGGACGGTCTTCTTTGCTAGGGTTTTAACTGTCCTTTTGGCACTCGGTCTCGTGTATCTCGGTTTTTCTACATAGGTCTTAAATGGTGATGATCTTCGGTTTGGTGATCTTTGGTTTGACCTACGTGGTTCAGGAAAGGCTTTCATATGTTTGAGGATTTCGGCTCTTCTTTTCACAGGGTCAAGCCATTTCTAAGAGTCGGTTGGACCAACACAGTCGTATTTTAGCTTTTCTTTCTTATAGTATGCGGTTAACTCTTCTTCAGCGGTCCAGGAGCTTTTAAGGAATCTTATAAAGGGAAGGTTACCTCTTGTAAGTCTTACTTTCTCTACGGGTTTTCGGTCTTTGGAACTATCCTCTGTGTATCCTAGGCCAAACTTGCAACGAGGATGTCTGTAATGACTACACATTTTCTTTACTATATCACTAGATCTCTTATATGCGGCCATCTTATATTGAAGTCGGGCATTTTCTTCCTCGGTTAATTCTCTAGTCGGTTCACTGGATTGTTCGGTCTTAGGATCTAACTCGGTTTCTAAAGTATGGGTATAATCAGGTTGTACGTCCTCCTGTTCGGTTATAATGGGTACCTCTGGTTCTGTCGGAATGGGTACTATGGGATCAGTTCTAATGTTGAGGTGCTTACGTAGCATGGCTAGTAGGTTCCTATATTCTTCTACCATGTCATTCAATGCATTGTATAATTCATCTTTGGTAAATTCTTCACAAGGAGAGTCGAATACCTGTTCCTCGTTTGCCATGAGACACGTGAGTTCATCATCACTGTCACTATGAGCCCATAAGCTTCCTCCATCATCGGCTATCAGTGCTTTCGGTACCTCACTTCCTTCACCGTTTTGTTGATAATTGTTTCGGTCATTTTGGTAATCCGGTTTCTGGGTATCCCTCCTCGGTTTCCTGCATTCCCACTTAAAATGTCCCAAACAGTTACAGTTATAACACCTTACATTGGATTTATCACCATAGTAGTTGTTTGTCGGTTGGCTTCTTTTCATGAACCTCCCAAACTTCTGTGCAAGCATTGCCATGGCGTCCTCAGTGAACTGTTCGGCGGTTCTGATCGGTACAGGTGCAGGGGCCGGTGCAGGTGCAACCGGTTCTGTAGATGCGATTAGTGCTCTGGTTGATGTTGAGGCCGAGACTTCTTCTTCAGTCCTAGATCTCATTTCGAACTCATATGCCTTAAGATCTTCGAATACATTGTGTAGTTTCATCTTACATAGGCTCTTTGATTCCCTTATTACCATTGTTTTTATGTCCCAAGTACTTGGAAGAGATCTCAAAGCTTTCATATTGACCTCTTTGTTGTCATACTTCTTGCCCAGAGTTGCTAACTCATCTAACACACCAGTGAACCGGTCACTGTATTCCTTCATAGTTTCTCCTGGTTTCATTTTGATGCTTTCAAACTTCTGTGTAGCCACCATTATCTTGTTCTCCTTTGTTCTTTCATTTCCCTCAAAGATCTGAATAACCGTGTTCCATGTCTCCTTCGCGGTTTTGCAGTCTCTGATCTTGCAGTATGTGTTTCTGTCCACACTGTTGGAGATCCGGTTTCTAGCATGATTATCTAGGTTGTTTCTTCTCCTATCTTCAGCCGTCCATTCCTTTCTATCCTTATCAATGAATATTGGTCCTTCTGTCAAAATGGACTCCATTTCATCATCTAGGGTGATTAGATGCTAGTGCATGCGTGCCTTCCAGTTGCCAAAGTCATCACCTTCTAGTATTGGAGGCCTATCCTGAAACATGCTTACTTGAGTATTGAAACTAACTGCACTGATACAAATTGTTAGGATCTAGGTAGCCGCTGGAGGACCGGGGGTTGAACCGGTTAGCGGTTCTCACTCGAAGGGTGGTGGTTAATCTGGTTAGAGATTAACACCAGGGTTTCAATACTACACAACCTGTCACAAACCCTTGAACTAGGTTCAAGCGCGGAAGAGGTTTGCTTTCATGTTGAAGCGGCACACTTATATGATAGGCAGAATCAGTTTTAGATGATGGAGATTTGAGATTTGATGGGTCGGTTTCGGTAATCTGGAAATTCGGCTTAGATGGGATTAGGTAGGTTGGAGCGGTACAGATCGGTTAGATAGTGAAACCGGCAGACAGTAAATAACAAGACAGATTTTATGGATGTTCGGAGATAAAACTCCTACGTCACCCCTTCCTCTCGAAACCGCGAGAAGGATATTCACTAAGTAATACAAGTACAATCCGATCGAGACTTATTTCCTGCTCGATAACACTCTTACACTTTACACCGAAATTGTAAAACACACACTTTAACTTTAGCACTTAGGCTTTCTTAGAAAGAGAGAGCACACTGCTTTCACTTGTAAATTAAATGCTCGCTATATGTCGCACATTTACTCTTCTTCAACTGCCCCTTTTATAGGTGAAATATGTCAACGGTCATATTTCACTACCTTGAATCTGATTGGTTGAGCAGGGGTGCAGATATTCAGTGATTCAGAGGTTCAGATCTGCGGTCGTTTCCTCAGACCTGATGGTCAACCTCAGACTTGGCAGTCGACGTCTAGAGAGCTTCCGCCCATCCAAGATCCACTGTCAAAGATCCGATCTATACAATCTCTCCTTCCCTAGATCCCTTTCCTTCTTCTTCGTTTAGATACGTCCAAGATTCATCTTCTACACATCTTCGCCTCATGTCTCCAAGTAAGACCATTTTCGCCGTAAATTGCTATATACATATATATAGGTTTAACTTATTTTTAATTATATTTTGAAATTCTTTTTGGTTTTGATAGGAATTAAGTTTTCATATAAAATAACTTTAATTAATCTAGATTATGATGAATAATGCAATGGATAGTTTGCCTATATTTCTAATTTCATGACTTAGTTGTAATAGATCTACAATGGGATGAGTTTTAATTATAGAATTTCAATACTTATTGTGTAAAATTTCATGATTTATATTGTAAAATTGGTTGACTGATACTTTAATTACTAATTGTATAAAATTTATTGAAGTTAATCTAGATGAATTGAGAATCATTTTAAAATGAACTTAAATGTGCAAACTTCTTTTCTCTTCATGAAATGAGCTTCAATTTTGCCGATTTAATTACTAATTGTGTGCAACATGATGGTGTTAATTTAATTTCACAAAACCTAGTCAAATGGAGATTAATTTTATTAGTAGATGATTTGGTTTGTTCATTCTATGTCTTTTTGGATGAGCGCTAAATCAAGAAGTTGTTGAAGACGTCTTCTTCCTCGCGCGACTTGAGTTATTCTTCTTTATTTGAGAGCGGAGTTTTTCCTCGAATCCAGGTATTTAAAATGAAATTCTTAGCTAATAGTTGAAATTAATAATAAAATATTATGTGCTTTGATATTTGATTTAGGTTATGATATTTGATTTAGGTTATGATATTGATTTAAGTTTTGACATTGATTTAGGTTATGATATGACTTTTTGATGGATATAGTTTATTGATAGATATTGATTTAAGTTTTGACATTGATTTAGGATATGATATGGATTTTTGATAGATATGACTTTTTTATAGATAATGATTTATGTTTTGATATTGATTTAGGTTATGATATGGATTTTTGATAGATATGATATTTTGATAGATATTGATTTAGATTTTGACATTAATTTAGGTTATGATGTAGATTTTTGATAGATATTGATTTAGATTTTTACATTGATTTAGGTTTAGATATGGATATCCCTGATAAAAAAATGGACAATGTATACAGAAAAATATCGTCATCTTCCAAAATACATTCAAAGAGTCGATTCTTTTCTTAGTTTTGTTGTGAGTTCTAGCCGAATTACCAATATTGAATGTCCATATGCGTTAAATGTGGTAATAGAGAATATTTTGACAAACAAGGTGTACGAAAATATTTTACTTGTATGAAATAAGGAAGAGCTATACATTTTGAAATTTTCACGGAGAAAAACGACGAAGCAATGATAGGATTGATGTACAGATTGATAATAATACTAATCTACAAATTGGAGAAGATAATTGGGACAACTTCATATTGATACAATAGTGGATGTATCGGAACGCAATAATTTTGATGGGTATGTTTGTATGAGAAATATCATAAACAATTTCTATCCACGTGGTGTTGATGCATCAAATGCGGATAGGGAAAATGAGGATGGGGCAAATGAGGATGCTAAAAAATTCTATAGACTCTTAAATGTATCTAATGAATCATTATATGAAGGCTCCAGAATTTCAAATGCATCAACATTATTAAAATTACTTCACCTCAAAAACGTTAAACAATGGGAAAATTATTCATATAAAATGTTGTTAAAATTGTTACAGAAAAGACAGATGCTTGTAAAACAGTTGTATACTATATTATCATTGTAAGAAGTTTCTTACAGATGTTGATCTTTCTTAAGAAAAGACAGATGCTTGTAAAAGAGTTGTATGCTATATCGAAAAGATGACAAGATTTTTAATTCTTGTAAATTGTGTGAATTTTCACGGTGGAAAACTGAAGAATCGAGTGGAGAACCTAAGAAGAAAGCAAATGGAAAAACTATCCCTAATAAGGTGCTACATTATTTCCCACTAATACCAAGATTTTAAAAACTATATATGTGTTCTAAAATTGTTCCTTTAATGATGTGACACAAAGATACAAGGGTTGATGATGAAATTTTGCGACATCCCGCTGATTATTTGGCATGGAAATCATTCAATGAAGATTATCCTGATTTTGCAATTAAGCCTCGTAATATAAGACTTGGTCTCTCAAGTGATTGATTCCAACTGTTTGCAAATAGAAAAACATCGTATATCATTTAGAATGTGATTATCATTCCTTACAACGTTCCTCCAATACTTTGCATTAACTCTTCTAATTTTATACAATTCATTTTAATTTCGGGTCTAGAGTGTCCAGGCGATGCAATTGATATATTTTTACAGTCGTTAATTAATGAATTAAGTGAGTTATAGAGTACTGTCATAGTAACTTATGACGTCTCAACTTATTAGAACTTTAAATTGTGTGCTAGTTTAATATGGACAATAATCGACTTTCTTTCTTATGCAAACTTATCTAGATGGAGTACAAAGGGAAAATTGGCATGACCATCTTGTAATAAGAATACTTTCTTAATGAGATTGACAAATGTTAAGAAAGAGTGTTACATGTGTCATCAAAAATTTCTCCCACCAATCATAAATTTTGTAACAAAAAGAATTGTTCGATGGCACTATCAAATCAAGAAGTGCGCCTCAATTATTATTGGGACGTGAGATTCTTAGACAAGTACGCGATTTGAAATATAGATTTCTCACTTGAGATTCCACTAAAAGGGAAAATGTGAATCATCAAAGTCGGGGTGACAATTGGATTAAGATGAGTATTTTCTTTGAATTACATCATTGGGAAGATTTATGGATGAGACATAATTTAGAGGTTATACATATTAAAAAAATATATGTGATATTGTTTTTGGAACCATAAATCTAAAAGGAATGACCAAAGATAATTTAAAAGCACGTTAATATTTGGAGCTAATAAATATACGTCATCATTTAGATTCAGTTGATGTGAGGGGTGTTTCTCAATATCCATATGGTACTTATACATTGCCTCATGAAAAAAATATAAGATGTGTCAATTTTTAAAAGACATAAAAATGCCAAAAGAGTTTTGCTCAAACATTGGAGGATGTATAAATGTCAAAGATTTAATGATATCTGGATTAAAAAATCATGATTACCATATTTTACTAGAGTATCTTATTCCACTTGCGACACATGGTTTACTTGAGGATGAGGTATATGAAGCTCTTGTGGGCCATTCAATGTTCTTTCAGAGTTTTGTTTGAAATCACTATTGAAAGACGATTTTGAACAACTTTAGAAAGATAATGTTCTAACACTATGCAAGTTAGAAAAAATCTTTCTGTATGCAATTTTTGACATTATGATACATTTTCTTGTTTATTTAACAATGGAGGCTTTTATTTGAGGGCAGGTTCAATATAGATGGATGTATCCAATAAAAAATATATGGGAACTTTAAATTGATATATTCAAAATAAATGTCATCCCAAAGTATCAATTGCTGAGAGTTATGTGGTAAATAAAAGTATCACCTTGTGTGCTACGTATTTTCAAGATTCCTCAGTGCACATGTCACCCCAACCACCGAGTTCTTTTGCCATATTTTCATATGTTTAGGAATTATTATTAGGGAGAACATATATTTACTCATCAGAACATCGAGAATAATTGGTTTATTCATGTGTTAAAAAATTGTGAAGAAGTGCAACCATTTTATCAGTATGATTGTTCTTAGGTTATTTTATATGTATGAATGTTATCAAAAAACTTATTATGTGTTTAATTTGAATATTTAGCGAGTATATCCAAGAATATATCAAATGGTTCAATAATAGAGTGAGTTAACTATTGTGAAATTTCTTTGATAATTTCCTTAAGATGATTCTAAATATCGTTATCTGTAAATTTTAAGAGTTCAACAACTTTTTGACGAAAATCAAAATATGCATATCGGTTTGGTAGTACATTGCCTCCAGTCCGTCAATTTCTTGAATGAGGTCTTCTTTGGCTTTTTCAAGCCTTTCTAACACCCACGGTGTTAAGGTGTCTTTCGGTCCCACCTCTTCGAACTTCTCCATAATCTTCCGGATGCGTGTAGTTAGCTTCCGTAGTTGTGCCTATGGTTTTAAGAGGTAGGTTCGGTGTAATACCTCTTCAATTGTATTGGATTTTGTGAAATTCATGATCACGTCCTCCACTTTCTTCAGTCTTTGGAGGCATTCAACGTCTGTGTAGTCCGGTAGGATTTTCCTATACAGCTTGCCGAACCGGTGCTCGTGTCATTCCAGGTATAACTCCTCAATCGTCTCGGCTCGCTGAATAGTGCCCTTTAGAAGTTTCAGAGTTACCCTATCGGCCTCTGCTTCTTCGGCCTCCTCATCATCTTTGTTGCCGCCTCCATCACCGGCTTCATCACCATCTTCTTCACCATCCTCTTCACCACCCTCGGTGGTCTCAGGATTGGTGTCAGGACCGACATTATCGGGGCTCTGGCCCGAATGCTCTTCTTCATTGGCCGATCGTTCGTCATCGGTTCTTTCAGAATGGGAAGCCGATTCTTCATCCTCCGTTTGCTGCGGCGGTTCCGAGAAAGTTACTTTCTCTTTTCCTTTGCTTTCGGCCTTTTCTTTGGCTGGGGCCGCTTTCTTGTCGGTTGCCTTCTTTCGGCCACCTGTGGAACCGGGGGCCGGCTGCTTCCTTTCCAAGAATTGTTTGGACCGGATCAGGCTTCTTGAGGAGATGGTGACGCCCGGACCAATGTTGAGATTATGATGAAGGAAGATCTTTCCGAGAGGAACGGCGTATCCCCAAGACCGGTTTGAGTCCGGTTTCACCATGTCCATTAAGTTGTGGAACACTGCCTTTGCCCAGTTGACCTTTGTTCCCTCTATCAGGCCGACCAGCATCCTGATTTTGTCCTTTGTTAGACTGTTATAGTTTCCTCCACTTGCCAGAATCGCCCTTGCGAAGATATCACAGATTGGAATATACTCCGTTTTCAACGTTGATTTGCTACCGGATACTTTTATCGGCTCCTTAGTCGCCGAGAGTATCTGGCAGGCTGCCTCAAACGTCTTAAGCTCTATGTCTGCCGTTGCATCCTGGCCGGCCGTTGGAAGACACAGGCTCTTTGCCACCGATGCCTCGGTGAGCTTGATTTCAGTACCGCATACAGTTGCGGTGATCTTTTTGTCCGAGATGGTTGCGGTATTGAAGAATTCCGTAACTGCATCCTTATAAAGAACATGAGGGCCGCCGAGAAAATACTCCAGACCGGTTTCTGCTACTCGGTCAATAACCTCCTTTGCCTCGCGCGTGCCTTTCTGTCGGATTTCCTCGAAATCCACCTGAGTCAGGTGCTTAAACAATGCCGAATCGCGTCCACTCTTAGAGAGTTTGAGGGAGTTTGAGAAATAACCGCTTCAGAGAGTTTGAGAGCTTAGAGAGAGAAAGTAGTTTCGCGTGAGAATGAAGTAGAATGGCCGAGAGTCCCTTTTATAGGTGCGGTTTGGAAGCCCAACCGTCCCATCAACACTGGGTGGGAGTTTTCCCTCCAAGTTGAAAGGAGCGGCAAACCATGGGCGGGAGTGAAAAGACGCCAATCCGTGGGCGGTAAACCAGGGGGCGGGAGTTTTTGGGCGGGAAATTTCCCTCCAAAAGTTTTGCTATCGCCATTGATGATGCAACCTTCTTTTGATACCGATTGATGCTCCGGTTTCTAAATTTAACCGGTTAGTTAGAGTGAGTAGAGTTTTGCAATCTTTTGAGTTTAAACGGTTTTTCTTTGAAGCTGGATAGGAACGCGGTTGTTTTGATAATGTTAATCAGTTACTTAGATATTTTAGATGTTAAGAAAACTCGGTCATTTAAACTGAAATCAGAATGTATTCAAGAAACACTGCGAAAGGAAGACCGATAGATAAATCGATATTAAAATAAGCATACATGAGCAATGGAAAAGTACACCCTATGGAAGAAACATTCTGGAAATTCTTTCTTCCACTGAATCCTTGTCAAGGATGTTCGAAGAGGAGGCCGGTGTACCCGGTCCAAACTCTGGCCGGTATGTGAGAATTAATTTCTGATGTGAGGTGCAAAACCAAGACCTTTCTTGGTTATCACCATGGATTTCAGACGTTGGAAGATGACCGTGGACCAGTTGATAGCCTTTTTTGTAAAGATGTTGGTCATCATGTTGTAGGTGTTCTTTGAGTACCGCTGATTAGGGGACTGACAAAGAATGGACCGAGTGACTATCTCAAAAAGAAGTTGAGCGTGTCTCCCCAAAAGGTTTTTGGGCCCATGGTTTTCCACCGGTTCCATGGTTCCAGAAAAGACGAGTACATAATAGAATTCGTCAAGCCCTTCAAGAGGTGGAAAATCAGAGAACCCTTCTGTGGGCAGGTTGTATAGGGAGGCAAAGTCGGCTTCATCAATCCAAAAGGTGTGGTCCCTTACCGTAGAGACAATGTAATTGCCCCTGATACAGGCGCTTCTGAAGAACGCTTTAACGTCCTCAGTCAGAATCAGACCGGATTCTTCGAGGAACGGTCGAAGTTCGGTAAAAATGAGGGATTCGAACATGAGTTCCTTTGCGGGCAGCCCGTCCCATTCCTCCATGCATGAATCGAAATCGATGCTTAAAAAATTTCCCAAGGTTCGGCTCGGCATGATTACATTTTTGAGAGAGAGATAGAATTCAAGAGATTTCAGAAGTGATGTATGTGTTGGGATGTGTTGGGATGTGTTGAGCTGAGTGAAGGATGGCCCTTTATATAGGGTCGGTTTTGGAGGGAAAACATAAGCTTTGATTGTTAGTTTTGTTTTATTAGACAAGAGAATCTTTATGTTTCCAAGGTATATTGGGAATAGGCAGATTGCGAAGCCCGAGGTAGGTATTAGTTGAAAAGTAACCAAGTTGGTTGGATAGTAAATGTTCAGGTGGTTGGGGGTTATTTCATTAATTAATGATTTTTCCTTCATTAATTGCATTAACACAAACGTGGTTAATCAAAAGAGACCGAAAATATCATAGATAAAACCGAAAAGGCACATATAGAGCCGAATAGGGAACAAGGATAACACTGAAGGGAGACATGATAGTAGCCAAAGTGATCATGATGATGTTGGATAGAGATACACCCGGTACGTGCAGCAAAAGATCGGGTGCAGGAAGGTGTGGCTCAATGTGTGTGGGAGTTGACGACACCGGTAGGGTTGTTACGGTGGTTTCTTCTCCTCCAAGCCCTCTCAAACTGCTCATAGAAAGAGTCGGTTATCTCTTTGGTCAGCACTTGGGCTTGGTTCAGACCTTCTCCGGGACAGGTCGGAACACCAAGCTCCACAAGAAGGCAGCTTAGTTGGGGGATGAAGCCGATTGATCGGATACCAACCATCCAGATGAGAACGTCAAACAGCACTCTGGACCAGTTCACCGGTGTACCGGTGATTATAGCCGCCATCATGTTGAAGTTCGAGGTACTGTAGGTATTTGTGACATCTTTCCCGAAGATTCTCCTACCGATCACATCATTGAGGAGATGATATTCAGCTCTCAAGTGTGATTTTGTACCGTGATCTTCAACCGGTTCGTCAGACCGTGCGAGGGTGAGGGAGATCTCGGCCTTTATGTTAGCCGGAACGTCGAGATCTGTCAGCCCTTGCTTTGGCAGGCTAAAGCACCGCGCAAAGTCTTTTTCGGTGAAATCAAAGATGATACCTCCCACTTTAGATTGAATGTGAGTTTCAAATTGGGGGGTCCCCCTGAATACCCTTGCATGATAGAAGAACTCTAGTATTGATTCAGGATAAATGGTGTGTTTGTCGTACAGGAAGTACCGAAGACCGGTATCTTCCAGGGATTTGATCATCTTATACACCTCATAGTGCTCTGTGCTTGAACAGGATTGAAAATCAACCTGAAGGATGTTGGGGAACTGAGACATTTTTGCCTTAGTAAGAGAATGATCTTTTGTCTTGTGAGTGTTTTGGTGAATGTTTGATTCACTTAAATACTAGTTTGGGGATTATCCTATTATCCAGGTATTTCATGAGATAATATCAATTAACTGCAGGATAAGAGGTATTGCATGAAATAGGTATGTTTGCAGTATAGGGTGTTGGTCATAGACCTGGACCGTGAAAGATATCAAACAGATCTTCACGTCTTTTTAGGTGCGACCAGTTTTCTTTGAAAGGGCAATGTTTTAGAACAGATATCTTTAAACACTGATAATTATTCCACTTCTGTTTGGAATTCAAATAATCTAGGATAACCTGCTTCCAAACCGGTCAGTCATCAGTTGTTCATCCCGATGCGGTTATTTGGTGCATGCACCAAGTAGCCGGTCGGTTTACTTTATCTGATGAACTGGGCGGTTCTTCCATAGGTATCTTGAAGATTTGAAGTCCAACAGTTTAGGAGGAACTACCGGTTTTATCTGTCCGAACCCGTTTCCCTTTAAGTATCCTTAGGAAGGATCTGACTAATGTCGGTTAAACCGAGAGTAAGTCTGAATTGAGAGAACTTAGCTTCCTGTAGAGGCTTCGTGAAGATATCGGCTACTTGTTGGTCAGTTGATACGTATTCCAGCCGGATATGCTTCAGCGTGACATGTTCCCTGATGAAGTGGTGCCGTATGTCGATATGCTTGGTCCTAGAATGGAGAACCGGATTGTAAGTTATTGCTATGGCACTCGTGTTGTCACAGAAGATCGGGGACTCTTCGGCTATGACACCGAAGTCCCTCAGCTGTTGTTGTATCCAGAGGAGTTGTGAGCAGCAGCTTCTGGCCGCCAGATATTCAGCTTCTGCAATGGACGTGGCCACCGATGTCTACTTCTTGCTATGCCATGAAACAAGCCGGTCACCTAAGAACTGACATGTTCCGCTGGTACTTTTTCTGTCGATCTTACATCCTGCATAGTCTGCATCTGAGTAACTTGTTAGATTAAAAGACGAGTCCTTTGGATACCACAGACCGACATCAGGTGTGCCCTTTAGATACTTCAGTATCCTCTTTGCGGCTGTGTAGTGGGATTGTTTTGGATTTGCTTGGAATCTTCCACACACACCGACTGCAAACAGAATGTCCGGTCTACTCGTTGTCAAGTATAGGAGAGAGCCGATCATTCCCCGATATGCAATCTGGTCTACCGATTGACCCTCATCATCCCTGTCCAATTTAATCGATGAGCTCATTGGAGTAGCCGCCGAGGAGCAAGTATCCATCCCGAACTTCTTTAGTAGCTTCTTGGTGTACTTAGGTTGGCTGATGAATGTTCCTTCTTTGAGCTGTTTAACCTGAAGACCTAGGAAGAAGCTTAATTCTCCCATCATACTCATTTCAAACTTGTCAGTCATCATTTTTGAAAATTTATCACATAGCTTAGGATCGGTGGAACCGAAAATGATATCATCTACATAGATTTGAACAAGTAGGATATGTTCCTTCTTTTCAAATTTAAACAATGTTTTATCCACCGAACCGATGGTGAAATCATGTTGTAATAAAAACGCGGTTAGTGTATCATACCAGGCTCTAGGTGCTTGCTTTAGATCGTATAAAGCTTTATTTAACCGGTATACATGGTTTGGAAATGCAGCGCTCTTGAAACCGGGTGGTTGTTCAACATACACCTCTTCACGTAGGTCACCGTTCAAGAATGCACTTTTAACATCCATTTGAAAAACCTTAAAGTTTTTGAAAGCAGCAAAGGCTAGAAAAATCCTAATGGCTTCAATCCTAGCTACAGGGGCAAATGATTCTTCAAAATCAATGCCTTCTTCCTGTTTGTAACCTTGAGCCACTAATCTGGCTTTGTTCCTCGTGACCAAACCGTCCTCATTGAGTTTGTTTCTAAATACCCATCTTGTTCCTATGACCGATTGATCTTTCGGTCTAGGAACTAGGTACCAGACTTTACTACTCTCGAACTGGTTTAGCTCTTCTTGCATTCCCAAGATCCAATCCGGATCTGACAATGCTTCATCTATTCTTTTCGGCTCAATCTGGGATATAAAAGCGGAATTAAAGTATCCTTCCAGAAGATGACCCCTAGTTCGAACAGGTTCTGAAGGGTCGCATATGATTTGCTCAGGAGGATGTTTACTGTTTCTTCTGAGATTCAGTTCAGGGATGTCTACCAAATTACCGTTTATTTGATCAAGACTAGACATGTCGGTAGGCTGAACAGGATTGTCAGACCGACCGACTTCCTCGGATTGGACCGAAGTGTCAGCTTCCTGTTGTGGAACAGCTTGATCCGGCTAGGTTTCAATGTTACCCATTTGGTCATGGACAAACCGCCCGAAGACCGGAGTCTCATCTTCACTATCAGAATGAATATTGTTATTTTCCAATCTGTTGTGTAGATCAAAGCATGAAGTAGTATTACTTTCAACCGATTCATCGAAAACAACGTGAATTGTTTCCTCCATGGTTGTAGTTCTATTATTATACACTCTATATGCTTTACTTACTGCTGAGTATCCTAGCATGATCCCGGTATCGGTTTTTGCATCAAAAGTAGTGAGTTGGGTTTTACCATTTATATGTATATAACACTTACAACCGAAAATCTTGAGGTACTTAATTTTGGGAACCCTGTTAAAATAAACCTCATACGGTGTTTTGTTGTGAAACTTGTTAACTAAAGACCGATTTTGTGTATAACATGCAGTGTTGATAGCCTCAGCCCAAAATTTCTGAGCAATGCCGGAATCGGCTATCATGGACCGTGCGGCTTCCTTGAGAGTCCGGTTTCTTCTCTCGGCCAGGCCATTTTGTTGAGGAGTCCTAGCACTGGACAACTCGTGTCTAATGCCGGATTCATCAAGATATGCGGTTAATGTACTATTGGTAAATTCGGTACCTCGATCACTTCGAATGCTATTAATGCGAGTTGATTTTTCATTTTGCAGGCGCTTAAGAAGTGTAATCAGGTTTGATACGGTTTCACGTTTAGATAGTAGAAATATTACCCATGTAAATCTAGAATAATCATCAATAACTACCATGGTGTAGAGCATACCTCCTAGACTAATGACCTGAATCGGTCCAAATAAATCCATGTGAAGAAGATCTAAGCATCGGCTAGATTGGATGTTTCCTTTACTCTTAAAGGTTGACCTAGTTTGTTTACCCATTTGACATGCTGAGCAAACCTTATCTTGATTAAATACTATATCAGGAATGCCCTCAACTAGCTTTTTACCGCGAATGTAGTTTAAAGTTTTCATGTTTAGATGGTTTAGTCTCTTATGCCACAACCAGGTTTGATCAGTCTTAGCTATCATGCATATTGGATATTCTACTTTCGTTTTCCAGTCTACCTTGTAGATATTACCTATCCTATTTCCGGTTAACAGTACGATACCTTGAGAGTTCTTAACTAAGCATGCATGTTTAAGAAATTCTACCGTGTATCCAGCATCACACATCTGACTAATGCTAAGCAGGTTAAAGCGTAGGTTTTCAACTAGAAGTACATTATCAATAGTTAGGTTACCATGGACAATCTTACCCTTGCCCACAGTTCTACCTTTTGAGTTGTCACCGAAGGTGATTAGAGCACCGGTTACTGTTCTGATATCGGTTAGCATATTGTTGTTTCCGGTCATGTGCCTGGAGCAGCCGCTATCCAAGAACCATTCAGAGTTTCCTAGCCGTTTCTTTAGATTCTGCAAAATGTACATATTTACAACTATTTGGTACCCACATTTACTTGGGTCCACATGCGATTAGTCCCTTAGGTATCCAAACCTTGATAAACCGGACGGTCTTCTTTGCTAGGGTTTTAACTGTCCTTTTGGCACTCGGTCTCGTGTATCTCGGTTTTTCTATATAGGTCTTAAATGGTGATGATCTTCGGTTTGGTGATCTTTGGTTTGACCTACGTGGTTCAGGAAAGGCTTTCATATGTTTGAGGATTTCGGCTCTTCTTTTCACATGGTCAAACCATTTCTCAGAGTCGGTTGGACCAACATAGTCGTATTTTAGCTTTTCTTTCTTATAGTATGCGGTTAACTCTTCTTCAGCGGTCCAGGAGCTTTTAAGGAATCTTATAAAGGGAAGGTTACCTCTTGTAAGTCTTACTTTCTCTACGGGTTTTCGGTCTTTGAAACTATCCTCTGTGTATCCTAGGCCAAACTTGCAACGAGGATGTCTGTAATGACTACACATTTTCTTTACTATATCACTAGATCTCTTATATGCGGCCATCTTATATTGAAGTCGGGCATTTTCTTCCTCGGTTAATTCTCTAGTCGGTTCACTGGATTGTTCGGTCTTAGGATCTAACTCGGTTTCTAAAGTATGGTATAATCAGGTTGTACGTCCTCCGGTTCGGTTATAATGGGTACCTCTGGTTCTGTCGGAATGGGTACTATGGGATCAGTTCTAATGTTGAGGTGCTTAGGTAGCCTGGCTAGTAGGTTCCTATATTCTTCTACCATGTCATTCAATGCATTGTATAATTCATCTTTGGTAAATTCTTCACAAGGAGAGTCGAAT
Source organism: Impatiens glandulifera (assembly GCF_907164915.1). Classification (NCBI taxonomy): domain Eukaryota; kingdom Viridiplantae; phylum Streptophyta; class Magnoliopsida; order Ericales; family Balsaminaceae; genus Impatiens; species Impatiens glandulifera. The sequence continues at coordinate 121,321,854 of NC_061862.1, read as the reverse complement.
ACCTGTTCCTCGTTTGCCATGAGACACGTGAGTTCATCATCACTGTCACTGTGAGCCCCCATAAGCTTCCTCCATCATCGGCTATCAGTGCTTTCGGTACCTCACTTCCTTCACCGGTTTGTTGATAATTGTTTCGGTCATTTTGGTAATCCGGTTTCTGGGTATCCCTCCTCGGTTTCCTGCATTCCCACTTAAAATGTCCCAAACAGTTACAGTTATAACACCTTACATTGGATTTATCACCATAGTAGTTGTTTGTCGGTTGGCTTCTTTTCATGAACCTCCCAAACTTCTGTGCAAGCATTGTCATGGCGTCCTCAGTGAACTGTTCGGCGGTTCTGATCGGTACAGGTGCAGGGGCCGGTGCAGGTACAACCGGTTCTGTAGATGTGATTAGTGCTCTGGTTGATGTTGAGGCCGAGACTTCTTCTTCATTCCTAGATCTCATTTTGAACTCATATGCCTTAAGATCTTCGAATACATTATGTAGTTTCATCTTACATAGGCTCTTTGATTCCCTCATTACCATTGTTTTTATGTCCCAAGTACTTGGAAGAGATCTCAAAGCTTTCATAATGACCTCTTTGTTGTCATACTTCTTGCCCAGAGTTGCTAACTCATCCAACACACCAGTGAACCGGTATTCCTTTATAGTTTCTCCTGGTTTCATTTTGATGCTTTCAAACTTCTGTGTAGCCACCATTATCTTGTTCTCCTTTGTTCTTTCATTTCCCTCAAAGATCTGAATAACCGTGTTCCATGTCTCCTTCGCGATTTTGCAGTCTCTGATCTTGCAGTATGTGTTTCTGTCCACACTGATGGAGATCCGGTTTCTAGCATGATTATCTAGGTTGTTTCTTCTCCTATCTTCAGCCGTCCATTCCTTTCTGTCCTTATCAATGAATATCGGTCCTTCTGTCAAAATGGACTCCATTTCATCATCTAGGGTGATTAGATGCAGGTGCATGCGTGCCTTCCAGTTGGCAAAGTCATCACCTTCTAGCATTGGAGGCCTATCCTGAAACATGCTTGCTTGAGTATTGAAACTAACTACTCTGATACAAATTGTTAGGATCTAGGTAGCCGCTGGAGGACCGGGGGTTGAACCGGTTAGCGGTTCTCACTCGAAGGGTGGTGGTTAATCTGGTTAGAGATTAACACTGGGGTTTCAATACTACACAACCTGTCACAAACCCTTGAACTAGGTTCAAGCGCGGAAGAGGTTTGCTTTCAGGTTGAAGCGGCACACTTATATGATAGGCAGAATCAGTTTTAGATGATGGAGATTTGAGATTTAATGGGTCGGTTTCGGTAATCTGGAAATTCGGCTTAGATGGGATTAGGTAGGTTGGAGCGGTACAGATCGGTTAGATAGTGAAACCGGCAGACAGTAAATAACAAGACAGATTTTATGGATGTTCGGAGATAAAACTCCTACGTCACCCCTTCCTCTCGAAACCGCGAGAAGGATATTCACTAAGTAATACAAGTACAATCCGATCGAGACTTATTTCCTGCTCGATAACACTCTTACACTTTACACCGAAATTGTAAAACACACACTTTAACTTTAGCACTTAGGCTTTCTTAGAAAGAGAGAGCACACTGCTTTCACTTGTAAATTAAATGCTCGCTATATGTCGCACATTTACTCTTCTTCAACTGCCCCTTTTATAGGTGAAATATGCCAACGGTCATATTTCACTACCTTGAATCTGATTGGTTGAGCAGGGGTGCAGATATTAAGTGATTCAGAGGTTCAGATCTGCGGTCGTTTCCTCAGACCTGATGGTCAATCTCAGACTTGGCAGTCTGTTCTTCCGGTATGTAAGACAAACCTGCTAGGTTTGTCTTTTACTCAATGTAGGCACTGTCTGTTGGACAGTTGTCTGTACTTGGAAGATCTTCTTTCTGACTTATCCCGAAGTGGAAAGATCCGGTAGGACTGTCTTCTGCAGCTTGCAGACTTTCCTCAGACTTGTATGGATATGGAAGTGTTCAGTCTGTTCCTTTGGTATCATTCTCAACAGATACCCGAATTGTCTTCTTGTACTGATCGGTCATTTGACTTAACCGGATCGCTTCTGGTATGGGTGATATAACCGGACTTCTTCCGGTTATTCCTCTGCCTTGTGGCTGATCGGCTGTTTGATGATTCCGGTTTTAAGCTTTGGCCGATCCTTTCTTTGTGCGGTCACGTTCCAAGTATTCTTGGTCGGTTTACTAACTTGACCGGCTAGTTTTCTTTAGCCGGTTCTTTTGTTTGTCCGGTCCGGTTCCTTGTTCCTGCATGGAAAGTTTATTTAAGTTAGGTTTATTTGAACCGGTCTGATTTTATCTAACAGTAATGAATTAGAGGAAGAAAGTAAAGTAGAATTAGAGAATGAAGAAATTAATGAAATTGATGAAACATGGGATGTTGAAGAAGATAAACATAAAGACAAGAAAGAGAAAGAGGCAAAAGATGAAAGAAAAGATATAATAGAGGAGAAAAATGAAGAAAAAACTATGAGAAAATGTATATATCTACTTGACAAGACAGAATAAAGCTATTCACTATGAGAAAATGGTGAAGTTAAATTGTTAATACAAATCAAAGTGAGGAATATATATGTAATGTCTAAATATAACAAAATGTACCATAAGATTTACAAGAAAAACTCAAAACTCGAAAACTTGAATGCTCTATTGGATAACCTCACTTGAGAAATAAATATCTCTCAACTCATTTTGAATTTTAGCTCAATATTCTAGGGCTCTATTTAGATTTAATTAAATAGTCAAAATCCAGAAAATTATAGTTTTATGATAAGTCAAATAGAAGATATGAAATTTTTACCACAATTTCTTGATATGGAAATTTCTAGGAGTGTATTGTCACTTTCGCTTTGGTTAGGCAACCTTGAATTCAAATTAACTTTCCTCTTCTTCTTTATTTTTCTCTTGGCTATTGTGCTTTCTCCTAAGCTCCTTTGATGTCATTTTGAAGACATGGATCAATGACATGGCAACTACATTTTCATTCTCCAATCAAAATCAATCACTTGGATTAACCCTTTTATTTTTCGGTTTTCTTTTTCAACATTAATTCTTCCACACAAAGTTAAGTAATATTTTTGTCTTCAATTTGATATGAACATATTTTTCATCAACACAACCTTAACCAACTAATTGGTGTTCCATGCTGCAAATGTAACAAATCAGGCATGAAAGAAAAGAATGTCTAATGGGATAAAAAAAAATTAACTCACCTAAAGTAGTCCTTCCACTACTAATTTCTCATCCTGGAAATTCTTGACCTCCAAGCAACCATCTTATTATCATATACTAAGGGAATTTCTAATATACAGTTATAAATTAAATCTAATACAAAATTAGAGAATTAATAAAATGTATGGTTATAAAAGATAAATAACACCAAACCTTCTCTTTACAGTCAATGTTAGCCTGATGAGATTAACTATCGCCTCAATTGTTTCAAAAATAGTTGTAGACATTCATTTTCATTCCTTAATTTTATATTTATTCCCTTAATAAATTTCGAGTCGATTTATTGTCATGTTGAAATTCATATAAAGGTTTATTAAACGAATTATTAAGCGAGTAATTTTTATAAATTATGGTGATAATTAGACTAGGGGTGTGAACGATTCAAACTGCTCGTAAGTAGCTCGTGAGTGACTCGTTCAAAGTTCGACTCGAAGTCGATTTGACCAAGCTCGAGTCGAGTTCGAATAACTCGTTTATAAAATTGAGTTCGAACTTTATATTTGTTGTTTGAATAGTTAGTTATATATATATATTATAATATTATATATATATATATATATTATATATATAATATATATATATATTATATATATAATATATATATATATTATATATATAATATATATATATATTATATATATAATATATATATAGATATAGATATATATATATATAGATATAGATTTAGAAAAAACCTAGTTTTTTCCTTGCGCCACTCACCAACTTGTGACTTTCATTCCCAAATTATATATCTTCTCTTTCCATTCATCCCAAATACAATGAAGGCTTCCATTAAAAACGGTCCAACCCCGTTTCTTCTTCCATCAAAGAGACATGGAAGCAATTCTGGATTCTTCTATTAACGGATTCTATTAACGGATTAGATCATCTCCAACTCACCTGCAAACCCATCTCCATAATAGGTTTTAGCCCTCCAACCCACCTGTAAACTCAACTGCATTTTGAGTTTTTCTGTAAATTCTCTCTCCTCTGTACCTAAATTTGCAGGGAAACTGTCACATAATCAAAACTTTTCAAAACTTTCATTTTAGTCCTTTTAGTTTGTTTTTAATTAATTTACATAACTTATTTATATTTTAATTTGTTTACCTATTTTATTTATATAATTTATTTATATTTTAATTTATTTATATTTTACTTTATTTATATGTTTAATTCATGATAATTTTAATTTGTTTATATGATTAATTTATATTTAAATTTATTTATATTTATATTTTATATTTTTTAAGTATTATAAATTTATAATAATAAATAATATTGTATAAATAATTGATTTATAATTAGAATTTAAAAGTAATTAATAAGTTGTTATAAAGTTATGGTTCAATTTGTAATTTTAGATAAATATATAGATTATATTGAAAAAATTAAAAATTATTATAAAAATGAATATTCTGAGAATATTCTTTTGAGTTTGGGTTTTAAGGTTGGAGATGATTTACTGTTTGATGGGATGTTTACTGCATTTTGAGTTTAAGAATAAGTATTTGGGTTGGAGATAGCCTTAGTGCCTTCACATTTGAAATATTATATATTTCGAATCATACTGCCAAGTTTAAAATCAATTAGGTATTTATTTTCTAGTCTACATTTTTCTTGAGAAAATCTAAAAAAAGGAAAAAACATTTTTAGTAATTACAACACTAATATGAATGAAGAAAAAAATCGTTGTTTTTAATTAAAAAAAAAAAAAGGAATTATTGTATACCATGTTAACAGCTAGATGCTACTAAGAGATGTCTATGGTAGACAGAATTGGCCTTATATTTAGGAGGCTTTTGAAGAATGAATTTGCCCATAATATTTTGGAATTTACTTGGCTAGAGTGTTATATGTATCTTATGTCAGGTGGCGTTCTTTGTAGCCGAAACTTTTCATGTAGCCTAATATGGATAATCATAGTTTGGCTGGAAAATTCAAGAAGTTCTTTACATCAATATACCATTCTTTTTCTGAGAAAAGTAAATATCAAACAATACTATCCTAACTCTAAATGTGGCTAGAAAGAAATGAGGGTTTAAGATTCAAAAACAGATACCTCATTTGAGGTTGGTGAATGTATATTTTGAATTGGCTATTATAGAAGAATATGAGAAAATATAGATATTTTTTTTAAAGAGAATGAGGCCTGTTTATAGACTTATAAGGATAATGATAATGACTAAGACAAATTCTAACTTGTATAAACATGGTTTGGCATGGGCACAAGAATGTTACCCTTGATGAAAAACTTACGGCTATGATATCATGTTCATCTAATGTGGAGATTGTAACTGTGGGAGTTGCTATTGTAATCCTCGACGAGGTTTATAACTAAATCTTAAGACTAAATTTCAATTTCAGGTCTTCAAGTTTATCTTATTAAAAAAAAAATTAATTGTATTAAAATTTTCTTTGTTTTAATTTTATTTTAAAATATGTTTAATTGAATTAATTTAAATTATACTATAGGTGATTCTAATCCTATTGAATTCAATTCAACTCATTTGCTAGGATTAACAAATTCTTCTAATTCAAATATGATAGAATCCAACTCGACAGTTAATTGTAGACTTCTAATATCTAATAATGTTATTCAAGAGATTGAAGACAACTTAGATAATGAGAAAACATTTGAAGAGTGTGGGTAGGAGGTTGATACAAGTTCTTAATGACATTTGTGACAATGTCTTTCAAATATTCAACAACTTTTGTTTTATAATTTTTAGTGTTTCTGATAAATATGTTATAAATATTTAACTTTGTTTGTAATTTCTAAATGATGTTTTTGATTGATTGAATACTATCTTTAAATTAAGTGATGATATTTATATTTTTTATTTTTAAATAATGTTTTGATTATATATGTGTAGTTTGTCAAATATATATTATATTGTGTTTAAGATATTATTTAGTGGTAAAATATAATTTTAATTAATAAAATATAGTTTTCATTTTTACTCTAGTTGCTCGAATTGTCATCGAACCGAGTTCGAGTAAAAAGTTTGGTACTCGATCAAGTTCGAGTATTTTCAATGCAATTTTATTCGAGCTCGAGTATTATGGTACTCGTCTCGACTCGACTCGTTTATACCCTAAACTAGACTAAGTTAAAACACTTTGGATTATTATTATACTTAGTATATCTTAATTTTTTTTAATTAATTCAAATTACCTTGAATATTAAATAAATAAAACATTTTTAAATATAAATTTGTAATTAGTTTTTTTAATTAATTTAATTAATTTAATTATATTAGTTAGATTAATTAGTTGGTTTAGAAAGTTAGTTAATTTAGAAAATTAGTCAGTTATTTTCAAAAATTAGTTAGTTTTTATCTTTTTATAAGTGAGTAAGATTAGGTAAGAGTTAGTTGTTTAACTTTACAAGTAATCTCTTAATGTAACATTTTTCTTATTTTGTAGGGGATTTTAAAAATCAAAACCCCAAAGTTGAGAATCATGAGTAAAGAAGGGCCAAGATCTATGATAAAAATTTAGAAAGGCCAAGATCCATTTAAACATCAAGAAAAGACCATGATCCAATTCAACAAAGGCCATTTCGAAATCAAGAAGGTGTGATTCTAAGTCAATTCAATGTCTATACATAGATCCAACCAAGGGACCCAATTAGTGAGCAGGTCGAGGAGCCGACGAAGACCGATTGAGTCCGACTAAGGATCTAACCAACCGTGGAATTGGACCCTCCTAGATAAGGGTGTTCATCGATTTAGTTTTCGAGTTATTCAAATTCCTTGGTTCGGTTTCTTTGAATTTTTTATTTTTTTTAACCAATTCAAAAATCGAATTGAATTCAAATAAATTCTAATAAATTCAAATAAATTCAAAAATCGAATAATTCGAATTTGAATCGAATTTGATTTTCTATTTCTTTTATTACCAAATCTTGAATTCAAATTATTCTAATTCAAGACAAAATTTGAATAAAGATGTTGAAAGACCGAGATATATATTGAACAATGTAACTCGAAATAAATGTTGAACAACAAAGATAGATCAAGACTATAGATAACGAGATAAGATAGATCGAAACTAGGGTTGTTCAACCGGTTAGTTAACCGGTTAAATGGTTTTTGTTAAGTCCAGTTTTACCTTTTATTTTACAAACCGGTTAATCTACCAGTATTTGTATCGATTTTACCAGTTTTGGTTTTACTAGTTCTAGTGGGTACCGGTCAGTTAACCGGTTTAACCGTGAACCGATAATTTAATTTTGTAAAGTAAGTATTAAACTTATTAAATGATATTTTTTTCAAAATTCTTGTTTTGGTTTTGAAATAATCTAAACACTTGAGATAATTTCAAATTTAGTTTGAAAATGTGAATAATATATGCTTTTCATCTATATGTTTTGTTCTTGTTTTCTATAAACAAAGTATGTTTTAAACATATTATTGTTGAATGGGTTGAAAGTTCCTCTCCGTCTAGGGTTTTAAATTGAGTTGAACCGCCTAATAAAACATTCCTAACAAGGTACTGTCTTTCCCATGGGGTTTAGAACTTGCCCTTATGGTCCAATATCTATATGTTCTTTTTAAGGACTAAATCTTCCTCTTCTATGTTTGGAGGCTTCACCATTTTATTTAACATCATTGTCATTCAACTCTTATACATCTAATCCCTTTTCCTCTATCAAGGCTAGTTGGTTATATCGAGACATGCATTAGTCTTTTTCTACTACTTGGCTCTCGCAAGGTAGAGAACTCGAATTCAATTGGATGTATGACATTCGTTCCATAGACCAATGCAAATGGGATTTCGTTTGTTGATGTTTGAGCGGTCATTCGATAGTCTTAGATGTCGTAGGCCAGCTTCTCGTGTCAATCTTTTTACGTCTAAGTCATCTTATTGATGATCATGATCATGATCTTGTTTGTTGCATTTATCATGTCATCTATTTGAGGATGATATGATGTAGACTTGTTGTGTTCGTCGTGGTATTTGTTTAATACCTTCAACACTTCTACTTAAACCTAGCGACCTTTATTGGAGATAAAGGCGTGAGAAGCTTCGTATTGAATGATGCTATTGTTCCATATAAACTTGGCATCATGTGATAATTTTAGTACCTTGTAAGATGTTTCTTCGACCCACTTGGAGTAGGAGTTTCCTGGCCTAGGTCTATTACTATTAACATTTGAATTTCCCCAATCAACATTGATTGAATATGTTTATCATAAAAAATACGATCTTGTACTAACATTTAGAATAGTAGTCCAACTAAAGAGATTATCCAGATATAGGAAAATCTTTCTTAAAAGGTCCTCATAGTAGTTATAGTATAAAGAATAAGATGAAAACAACTATCAAATAAGAATAAGAAAGAAAAGCATAACACTAGACTTTTAAGTTCCTTCTATTTAACTCTCCGACTCGCTTTCTTTTCAATAGCGTAAAGTAGTTGATGTCCATGAGGATAAACTTTACCGGTGATGTAAATTCCCCAAGTGGAGAATGGACATCGAAATGTCATGTTATATAACAACGACGTAGGAGTATGGTTTAGATTAATGTACACTTGGTATTGGTGACATCTTGACGTAGGCCACTCATTCTTGTTCCATGCACTAATAGTAGTAGCCGAAAAGAAGATTATGCATTATTAGTTTTATCTTGTTCATTTGTGGACAACATATCCCGCATGAGCCTTGTTCATGATTTTGTTTCGGATTGATTAATGCATAAGATGTTATAATCTATAAGGATCGTTGATAAAACTTCCCAGCATATAGAACATAGTTGTTGGCATATTGATGCAAAACTCTATTCTTTTTTATAAAAAAATGTTAAGGATACTCACTGTGATCGACATATATCTACAAAGGCTCGAACCATGCCTTAGAAAGCATGTAGGAGATGGCTACCACCTTCTTTTTGATGTCCCGCTTCTACTTTTTTCAGATTTTCACCCCGATCTTGTGAGATGACCAAGTTAAAGTCCCCCACTATCTCCAAGCATCTAGCTCTTTTCTCACTAGCTACGTCAAACTAGATAACCACACTTCATACTCAACTTAGTTGTTTGTCACTAGATACTCGAGTTTACTAAGATGAGGTTTTACATACTCATGAGATCAATGAGAAAGATCCCAATACTGTAGACTTTTTTTCTCGATTCTTAGTCAAACAATAACCTCCAAGTTGTCGGATTTTTGGTCATGACTTCATCGTCTATTAATATTAACTCTTTATCGCCTTCCACTTAAATGAGTTGATCCACTAGAAAGTCTGTTAGAACGCTCCTTTAATAGATTTCTAAACCATGTATACAATGTCCTATTCCGAGATTATCATCATTCATTTAGCTAGTATAGGCAACAATACCATCTTTTGAAACAAGTGGAAAATTGTGTCTAACCTTGACACCAATTTGATCATGTAAGCTTTCCTATAATGTCTTATCCTTTTAGTAACTCAAACTAGGGTCCAACACACTTTCTCTACCAGCGAATAGTTAAAATCACTGTCGTATATAAAACCACAGTTAATAGTCTTACATTTAATTATGGTATATATAAAATTGTAATTAAGAGTCTCACCATTAAATATTAAAGGTCTTATCTAGTATATAAAACCACAGTTAAACGTCTTATTAAGATTATCAAACATAAAAAATCTTATTAATAAATCTTAATTTATACTATTTTAGAAATTAATTAAGATACAAGTTAGACTTTTAATTTTCATTATTTTAAAAATTAATTATGTATAAGTTTGTAAAAATTTGTGTAGATAAAATTATAAAAGTTAAATTATAAAGTATATATCATTAATCAAATAATGTATAATAAATATTAATATTAATATTATATATATATATATATATGGATATTTTTATTAAGTTATTAGAAATATATATTACTAATATTATTTATAAATGTGTTATATTATTAAAAATGTATATAAAATTTTATTAATGTGATATAATTATTTATTGATTATATAAATATAAAACTAATATAATTAGGTTAAATTTAATAAAGAATTTGTTACATAATTGTTAAATTATTTTTAATATAATTATAATTGTAAGTTTTAATTTTTTAGAATATATTATATATAAATATGAATTAAGTAAATATACTAAAACCTTAAAATTTGGAGATAATTTACCTGAACTAAATAATATGTTTGAATAATCTTATGTATAAATATAATTTATTTAATAATAATTATTGTAAAATTATTCTTTAAAATATATAAAATTGACTTTCCAAATAAAATATATTTATAATATATATATATAAACATATTATTAGATAATATATATATATATATAAACATATTATTTGATAATATATATAATTTTTCTCAATATTTATATAAAACACACATTATTTTAACTATTATATATAAAATCACAATTATTTAAAGTATTATTGTTTGATATATATGAATTATAAGAAATTTTATAAGTGGTATATGGTTTATAATTTAGTGTTTAATATATAATATATAAGAATGTAGTATAAGCTATATTATGAATATAAAATTATTATTATTATTTTCTATATTTACTTATATTATAAATAATGTTATTTACTATTATAAATTATTTAATAATTAATATAATTATATTTAAAATCTAAAATTTTAATTATAATATAAATTGTAAATTAAATTTAAATATTATTATTAATTGTAATAAATAAACTTAAAATAAAATTTATATATAAAAAAATATTATTTAGAATATAAGTAAATATAGAAAATAATAATTAATAAAATTATCGTTATAAAATAAATAAACATTTTCTAATTAAAATATTAAATCATTTAAAAAATATATTAAAAATGATTATATATAATAATAATAATAATAGTAAAACTAAATAAAATATATTTAATATATTATATTATAATAAGTTATATATAAAAGTAAGTTTGAAAATAAATTTAAACTTATAATATACATAATTTTATAATGTTAATAGGTTTTAAATTTCTAGTTTTAACTATTTTATAATTTAATTGGAATATAAGTTGAAAAATGTAATAGTGTACACAAAATTATGTATTATAAATGTTTACACAAAAATGATAAAGAGATTATTTTCAATCAAAATATGAATATTATTATTAATAATATATATATATATATATATATATATATATATATATATATATATATATATATATATATATATATATATATATATATATATATATATATTAAGTGAGTAAATTATTTACAATTATATTAATGTAATATTTAATAATAAAAAAATAAAAAATATTTGTATAGTTGTTATTAATGTAACAAATTTACCTTAAAAATATATGAATATTATTATTAATATTATATATATATATATATATTAAGTTATATATATATATATATATATATATATATATATATATATATATATATATATATATATATATATTAAGTGAGTAAATTATTTACAATTATATTAATTTAATTTTTAATAATAAAAAATATTTGTATAGTTGTTATTAATGTAACAAATTATCTATTTTTTAGGATATGTGTTATATATAAATATTAGCTTATAAATAAGATTTTTATTATTAACTCAAATTTTATTTTATTAATTAACTAGTGATGAATTAGTCTTTTAATTATTATGAGTTAAAAAACTTTGTTTTGTATTTAATTATGAGAGAGAATTGTGATAATAAAAACAATTCACTATATTATTGATAATTATATATCTAATAAAAGAATATAAAATTTTAATACAATAAAAGTTATATATTAAGGTGGTAATTTATTTTTATTTTTAAAATAAATCCACATTGAAGTATAAAATATAAATAATTTTTATAAAGTAAGTTAAAAATAAGGTTTATCCTCAATCAACAAACTAAGTAAATATTGATTTTTATATGAACTTATTTTATAAATTAATTAATTACGTAGTAAACTATTATTTTATTATTGACATATTTATTTAGTATGAAATTTATTTCAAATAAATTTTATTGTTTAGTATTATTTAAAAACTTTATCTAACAAACTAACTAACTTAATATTTGATACAGAGTCTATCTAAATCTAACAAATATAATATGTTCATCATTCATAAATTGGACAAATATTAATATTTTATATTTTATAAAATTAAGATTATGAATTTAATAATTTTAACTTATAACTCAATAATGTAATTATAATTCTTGGTATCACGTATGATTTATAAAAATAGTTAAAAATCCTAATGACTAATGCTTCACGTTAGAAATTTATTAGATTTGTAAATGTATATACAATTTGTAATTTTATATCAATTTTATTTTAATATTAATGTATATTATTTTATAAAATTTATAGTTATACAGGGATAAAATAAAATTATATATCTAAATTTTAATAATAAATTAAAAAATTAAATATAGTACAATTTATTAATTTAATTGAAATAAATATATTGTAATAAAAACTAATTATTATTTTAATAAATATATTTATCTAATATAATATATAAATACAGAAAAAATAATATATATATATATATATATATATATATATATAATTTTATAAAAGTCAGATATCAATTTTAACTTCATAATATACTTGATTTTAAGAATATAAATAATATATAAATCATGACTTTTTAATTTGTAAGATATAAATTAAAACTTGTATACAAAATTATAAAGGTTTAAATAAAATAATAAAAACATATATAAGTAACAAAGAATTTAAAAATTAATCATGACTATTTTTTAGAGATGTGTTATGTATAAATATGACTGTAATATTTTAATATAAACTATTTTTAATTAATTAATAATGAATTAGTACTCATTAATCTTTTAATATAACCTAATTCTTTTAAATGATCTATTAAATGGATGAATCTACTCATTAAAGTCATTAAAAGAGTATAACTAATTTATTTAAAGTTAAATAATTTGTATTTATTTGTGAGAGAAAAGTGAATGAATAATTATTAGTAAATTTAACTAACCCATCAAAAATATTTATAAATATAATATATATATATATATATATAAATCTTACTTAAAAAGGAAAAATGTATTATTAGATAATTATTAATAAATTTGTGACATAAAATTAAAATGATGAGATGTCTTAAAATGATATATATATATATATATATATATATATATATATATATATATATATATATATATATATATATATATATATATATATATATATATATATATATATATATATATATATATATATATATATTTATTATCAAAATTTTAATTATATATTAATTTTAAAATGTATAGTTATACGGTCTAAAATAAAATTATATTTGATAATTTTTAATATTTAATAAAAAAAATCTAACAAACAAATACATATAAAATTTATAATAATATATTTGTACTGTTAAAGATGAAAAAGAGGTTTCCTCCCTTACTTTTACCTTCTCCGTTACCTATTCATCTTAACTCCCCCACCTTACATTACATCTTCATCCTACCTTTTTCACCTTCTCATAATTCCATTACTTCTTTATCGTACCTCCCTTATCTCACCTACCCATCTACCGTGAATCCTTCCCTTACGCTTATTCTCAAACTTCTCGTAAGATTAGAATAAAGGATTATATATATTCAATTTGAAATATTTGAGATGACAAAGATGTTGATTCAGGCCTAAGAATTCCAAATCAATAAGGTAGGATTTCTTTTATGATGATTCTTTTATTTTATTTTTACTAATATAATAATTTTAGTAAAATAAATGAACGTTCTTTTATCATGGATCACATAATGAGAAGATATGTTGAGATTTTATGTATAAAATGATAATTTATTTCAAGTTTAAAATGATGTTTATTTTATGATGTAATGTTCTAGAATATTTATGTGTATAAATTAAAAAAAATATGTTTATTATTAGAAATTAAACTTAAAAATTTATACTTATTATTAAAAATTTGATATTATTTGGTTGTAAAATTATTTATATTGATTATGTATAATTAATTATTACATGATTAAATTTATTAGAAAATTAGGTTTATATAGGGATTTAATGATTATATTTTTATAAAAATTATTTAAAGTAGTTATAATTGTTAAATTATAATGAGTTGTTAATTTATAAATTTTTTATGAATGTTTATTTATAAATTTTTATTTTAATGTTTTATAGGTTTCGAGGAGTTGAGAAGAATGTTTTATAAAGGGTTCAGATGAATGTTTTATAGGTTTTGAAGAGTTGAACAACTATTGAACCCAACCCAAAAACAAGAAGGAAGAGAAATTGTTATAAATTTTGGGAATGATAATTTATTTTGATTGGTTATATTAATAAACAACTTTTATTATTTTATATTTAAATATAATCAAATTTTATTTTAATAATATTTGAATGTAATTATACTTTTACATTAATATAAATTATTTTGTGTTATTTATATAGTATAAATATTTTGTTGAATGGTTATATATTTTTTTAAAAAATATAAGTTTTAATGTTTATTTTCTAAATTATTTCATTAACTACCGAAGTTAAAAGTTTTCTATTAAAATCATTGATGAATAAAGACAGTAAAAACTGTAGTTAATAGTCTATAACGGCGGTTTTATAAACCGTAGTTAAAGACTATTAACTAAGGGCGGTAAAATTACCGTAGTTAATATTTTGTAACTACGGTTTATAAAACAGTAGTTAAAGACTATTTACTACGGTAATTTTACCGGAGTCAACCGTAGTTAAAAGTTCCCTCGTTAAAAAAATGTTACTTCATAAGGACAATAAAATTACCGCAGTTGGAGACTATTAACTACAGTAAGTATACCGCCCTTATTGATAAACATGTCCTTAACTACGGTTTTTAAAACTGTAGTTAGATGTTATTAATTGCGGTTTATTAAACCGCCGTTGTAGACTATTAACTACGATATTTTTACCGCCCTTATTAATTTTTTTTAACGGCGGAACTTTTAACGCCGGTTGACTACAGTATTTAAACCGTAGTTAATGGGCTTTAACTACGGGGAAATATCTTTTACCGGCGGTTAAAACTGCCTTTAAATATCACTTTGCGAATTCCGTCACCATCTTGTAGAGGATTAAAGGGATGCATGGCCTTAAAAGCATCAAAATCGAAGCAGTCTTAAGATACTCCTTGATCTTTTTGAAAGCGCTTTGACAAATGTCATCATATATAAACCTTTCATCATTTCTTAGAAGTTTGTACAAAGTCTCACAAGTCATGGTCGGCTTGTTGATGAAAGCATTTCAATTTGAAGGGCTTGCATTACCACGATTGCATCGTTCTTGCTTGGATCTACTTCGATGCCTTGTTGTGTGATGAGAATGCCTAGAATCTTCCTTACATTCACCCCGATCATGCACTTCTTCAGGTTAAGGCATAGTTGGAACCTACGAATTTGTTGAGGTTCTATATGTTTCCCTCTCGATCTCGTGACTTGACGATGTACACCTCCACCTCTTTATGGATCATATCATGTAAAATTATGTTGGCTTCTTTTTATTATGTATCCCATGTGTTATTCAAACCGAATGGCATGACTCAATAGTGGAATGTCCCCATTTCCTAGATGAACATCATCTTTTCTTTTTCTTCTAGCGCCATCAAGACTTGTTGTACCCTAAGAACCCATCCATGAATAATAGTAGTTGATGCCCCACTATATGGTCGACCAATACGTCGATGTGTGTTCAAGAAAAATTATCATTGGGACTAGCCTTGTTGAGGTCTTGGTAGTCGACACAAACTTGAATCTTACATCCTTCTTAGCAACTAAAACCACATTGGCAACCCATACTGGATAGTCACAACTTAAAAAACTCCTACATCAAGTTGTTTCTGAACTTATTCTTTAAACTCTTGACAATGTTAGCCCGCATTCTTCTAAGATTATACTTTACCGATTTGACATCTTTGTAGGGTAGTATGTTGTGTTGGATATCTTGCGGATTGTGTCCAGGAATATTTTTATATGACCAAGAAAAGAAGTATTTTTTTATTTTAAAAGTTGAATTAAATCTTTTTGTTTTTGATCATTTAAGTTTTTTCCAATTAAATTTATTTGAGGATCATCCTCTATGTTCAAATTGATTTTAATTGTTTAATGTTTAAAATCTTGTTTTTCTATATAATGTTTAATATCATAACTCATTCTGACTCAAACTTATCAACAAACAAACGTGTAATTAAAAGTTACTTCATTATTAAAAACGTTATTTTAAACATTATTGTCGAAAATTATGTAAGGAGTAGATTTTTTACTTAGTTTTTTAGAAACAATCTCTTCTATATCTAGATTATTCCTCTCAAACTTTCTCTTACTCCTAACACCTGTTGATCTTTTCATGAGATAATTATCTTCTTCATCGTTGATAGTAGTGTCTTCGAAGTTAGAATTAAAGTGGATTAACTCTTTAGGCCAGAATTCTCCGGTGAATTGCATAGAAGTTCTTGATTACTCATCGGCTTTAATACCAGCTCCTTCTCCAAGTTTTACTCCTTGTTCGCGTAAGAGCTTGTGAATCCCTTTGAGAAAATCATATCAATCGTTATGTTCCTCCTAGTCACATTAATAAAAGGGATTGGATTATTAAGACAATCAGAAAAGATCTAAAAACTATGAAATCTACGTTTTGAGATAGAGTGGAAGAAGGGTTTAGGCAACTTGAAATAAAGAAGGGTTGTCTCTCTTTTAAAAACTACTTATTCAGAATGGGAGGAATTAGAATATATGTATAAATTATTTTACCTCTTCTTTCCATTTTGAGCTTAGTGGGCTCGTAGTTCATACCCGACAATTCACATTTCTTGTCATAAGCACCAAGTCAAACCAATACCCGGAAATCATTTCATTATACTAATCATATAAATTATTATAAATCTTTTATTTATTTTATAACCCAAAATTTATTATTTTCTGAGTACAATCGATACAATTATTTTGTATTTAATAATTTGTGAATTAAGCCCGTATAAGGATTTTTTTATAACAATAGGCTCGGGATTTATTTAAATATTTAAGCTATAAAATTAGGAAATAAAACTTGAGTGTCTGTAGAGTTATATGTGCGGAAATCAGGGTTCGAATCCTAATGGATGTAAATTTGAGAAAGATTATTATACATACATAAATACAATTATGTTAGTATATGTAAGTGTGAATTTAAGGAAGTTATATGTGTGAATACGAGGAATCCTAGTTAGTACGAATTTGAAGGTGAATGTTACAAAAAAAAAAAAATAAGGGTAGTGTGATGGTCATATTTATCATTGGAATTTTGATTAAATTATATATAAAATGTTTAGTTTCAAAACATTTTTCAATACAAATTTGGCACGAGATAGGATAATAAAAAAATTTATACTTGAAAAGAATTAATATGAGCCCTAACACTATTTTTAACAAAGCTAATTATATTGACATATGTCTTAATGTTAATGTATAACGCATCGATAACTCCATTTTATCAGGGTAATTTGATTATACATGAGTTTAATAGTTTAAAATTTTCTCTCTCTATATATTTTTTTCAATGCAAATTTGATACGATATGAGATAATTTTTTTATATATTCATAAAGAGTGAATTGAAACTTTGGATTCATTTATATTTAAATGTCTATTCGTAACTTGTTGGTCAATATATAGATCAACTAGCCGGTAAAAAGATTACATTTAAAATATATATATACACTCAAAATTATAAATCGAATTCAACAATTATATATAATTAAAGTGTTCATATTTTACACTCGAGACTAAGATTTGAATCTTTGTTTGTACAAATTTGAAATTGAGTATCAAGATTTAAATGAAAATGATGGTGATATATGTGTGAGCAAATTTGAGAGACTTTTATGTGCGAAGACTAAGATTTGAATCGTAATTCTTTTGAATTTGAGAGTGTGTTATAAAGATTTAAATAACAATAATTGTGGTATGGAATAAAAATACAGAAAGGAAAGTTCAAGATTATGCCTACAATGGAAAAATCTATTTGGAGGATGTTAAAACAAAAATGGAGGTACTTAATTCTCTTTTTGAACTTAAACTACCTAATGAAGTAAAGAAAAGTTCATAAAGGAATAGAAAAATGTATTAGTAGAGAATTATATTGGGAAAAATAAAGAATCATTCTCAATCACCAAAGAAGCTTTAATCAATGGAAGGAAAAAATAGTTGAAGAAGATCTTTACAAATATCCATGATATCTATTTTCTTCAATTCAAGAAAGGGTTCGAATATGAATGAAATTCTAGAAAATGGGCATACATATATTGGATCCAATAGCATGAAGTTGGAAAGATGGTATGAAGATTTTAAATTGTGAAGTAAACTTAAGGAGACAAAAAAAATATGGTTCAAGCTTTGGAATATCTTTGCACACGTGTACAAAGTAAAATCCTTTAGTCATTTTGTAGGTTATCGGGAAAACCATTATACATGGATCTAGTAACAGAAGGAGGAGAGCATCTATCCTTTCCTAGAATTAGCATAGAGGTGAATCCTCATATCACATTACAGAATCATATGACAATGGTCGAAAAGAAAGGAAAATTTAATGTCATGGGAATCACTTCTGAGTGGAGACCAAACACGTGTGCATTCTACAATACTTTCTAACATGTCAGCACTAAATGTGCTCAAGCTTTAGAAGAAAAGAAGATACTAAAAGGCTAAGAAGCGAAAAATCAGGAAAAAGAAATAGAGGAGTCCATAATCAAAGAGAAAAATGTGGAGGAAGAAAAAGAAGAAAAAACCGAGGAGGACTCTGAAAAGGAAGAAAGCAATGAAATTGAAGGAAAGAGGTTAAGGGCGTTTAAATTGAAGGAGATAATAAAGGTAGCGGTATAACAAGGAATGAAGAAAAAGAAGGAAGATGATTCTCAAACAAGTCAACTTGTAATAGAGGAAACCAAAGAGGATGATACTCATATTATCAAACTAAAGCTGAGAATACCATAGCTGAAGCTGAAGGAATCAAAGAATAGAATTATGAAACTCAAGTTTAGAACAAAAAAGATAAGAATACTGATATCTTGAAAATAAATTTTTTTTATTATATTAATACAGGTTTGTTCAAGGAAAGATTACACAATAAGAATAAGCAAGCTTCATCATCTTCTTCAATTCAATCTCTTTTTATCGTAAGAGGAAGGGATAGTGGAAGGAGAAGACGGTCACAGGACATAATAGGATTATATAGAAATAAACCCCCTAATTGTGATAATTAGGAGCTGTCAATGATTCTAATCTTTTAGTTTGTAATCTTTTTGGATGATTGTGTGAATGTTACTAATTAGATACTATAGGGTCGGTTGATTGTCAACTTTCAACTTTTAATCATAGCTAGGATATGTCTAGGTATGATTTATGACCCTCCTATTTCATGGATTTTCAATAAAATAATATTAATTGTTTTCTAAAAAATAATGATTGTGGTATATATGAGTGCACACTTAATATGATTATATGTTAGAACTATGATTTAAATCTTGGTTAGTACGAATTGAATTTGTAGGGGATTGTTATAAGAAATTAAATTGGGGTAATGTAATGGTGATACATGTGGATAAATTTTTTAGTAAATTATATTTAAAGATTTCTGTTTTGAAACTTTTTTGAATTTAACCAGAAATGGGTTAAATAATTTTTATACTTTAAAAGAATGAGCCCTAACTCCATTTTTTACAAAGCTAATTTGATTGACAAGTATCTTGATGTTGATATTTCCAGCACAAAGATAACTTCCTTTACGTCAATTTATATAAATTGAGTAGTTTATTTTAATTTAATATATATATAGTTTATTTCTAATACAAAATTAATACGTTGGTGGATACATATTTTTTATATTTGAATACTAGTGAAAAACGGGTCTTTAACAACAGTTACCGAGAGTTTAAAAAAACTCTCGGTAAAGGTCCCGACAGAAAGAATCTTTCGTTATTGAAAATAAATTATGAGAGGAGTATAAAACCTTCGGTAATGTGATTATTACCGAAGGTTTTTCAAAAAACTCTTGGTTTTAACTCTTCCAAAAAAATATAAAATAATTTTAAGTGTTGGTATGGTAGTATTTGCAAAGATTTTCTCAATAAACTCTTGGTTTTGACTCTAAGTGTTGTAATGATGTTATTTATGAAGGTTTTTCAAAAACCCTTTGTTTTGACTCTACACAAAAAACATAAAATAATTATAATTGTTGGGGTGAGGGTATTTGCGAAAGTTTTTAAAAAAACTCTCGATTTTGAGTCTCCCCCCAAAAAAAGAAAATAATCTAAATCTTGGGATGAAGTATTTGCGAAGGTTTTAAAAAAACTATCAGTTTTGACTCTTCACAAAAAAACAAAAAATAATTTTAAGTGCTGGGATAATGGTATTTGCGAAAGTTTTTTCAATAAACTCTCGGTTATGACTCACCTCCAAAAAACAGAAAATAATTCTAAGTGTTGGGATAAGGGTATTTGCGAAGGTTTTTCAAAAAAAAACTCTCGGTTTGCTCTCCCCCAAAAAACAGAAAATAATTAAACGTGTTGGGATAAGGATATTTGCAAAGGTTTTTCAAAAAACACTCGGTTTTGGATCTCCCTCAAAACAGAAAATAATTCTAAGTGATGGGATGAGGGTATTTGCGAAAAATTTTCAATAAAACTCTTGGTTTTGACTCTCCCCCAAAAAATATAAAATAATTTTAAGTGTTGGGATGATGGTATTTGCGAAGGTTTTCAAAAAACTCTCAGTTTTGACTCTCAAAAAAAAAAAGAAAATAATTCTAAGTGTTAGGATGATTGTATTTGCAAAGGTTTTAAAAAATCTCGGTTTTCACTCTCCCCAAAAAAACATAAAATAATTTTAAGTGTTGGAATAAGGGTGTTTGCGGAAAAAATTCAAAAAACCCTCGGTTTTGACTCTCTCCTAAAAAAAATAAAATAATTCTAAGTGTTGGGATGAGGGTATTAACGAAAGGTTTTTCTAAAAATACTCGGTTTTGACTTTTCTAAAAAAATAAAAAATAATTCTAAGTGTTCAGATGAGGGTATTTGCGAAAATTTTTCAAACTTTTCTCGGTTTCGATTATCAAAAGTGAAAGATATTTCATATATCTCTCGTTATTTGACTTATTTGTTTGTTAATGTAAATGGTGTTTCACTTTCTAATTAGTTTGTCTAAATTCCTAACTAAGATAATCAAGTGTGTATTATTTTTGAAGTATAAAGATTGTGATAAATTTTATAAATTTATATGATTGTGTTTGATTATATAAGAAGTGTATGTATATTTGTGTTTGATTGTATTAAGGATGTGTGTAGAGTTTGATTATAATAAGGATGTGTGTAGAGTTTGATTATAATAAGAATGTGTATGCTGATAATTAGGATGTTTACAAATAATGTGTGTTGATGTTCTTAGTTAAAAAATCTAAGAGTAAACCCGAGAGATATAAGTATATCTTTCGGTAATTGAGGTCAAAATCGAGATATTTTCAAATAACTCTCGATTTTTCCTTTTCAGAATTTTTATGAATTGTAAAAAATGAGAGATTTATACATAACTTTCGAAAATAGAAATAACCATGACCGAGAGATATTGGTATATCTCTCGGAAATAAGAAATGATCTAAACCGAGAGATTTCTTAATATCTCTCAGTAACAATTAAAGACTATTACTAATAGATGTTTGAAGAACTCTTTGTAAAAACCTTACTAATCAAAAACAGAATCCCTTTTATTTTCCCGATTCTTCCAACTGCCCCTCTCTCTCCGATTCTCCCACGTCCACGCCGCTAATTGATCCTGTCATCGCGCCTATATCTCATCGTCGATCTACCTGTCGCCACACCAAGCTTGCCGACCAATCTATCAGCCGCCGCGTTTCTTCTCTTCAACTTCTAGGTTAGTTTAATTATGTTAATATTATATGGTTAGATTTAGGTTTGATGTTGGTTAGTTTTAGGTTTGATTTAGGTTTGATTTATGTTAGATTTAGGTTTGAATGATGTTAGTTTTATGTTATTTAGGTTAGATTTTAGTTTGATTAATGTTAGTTTTAAGTTCGATTTATGTTAGATTTTGTTAGATTTAGGTTTAATTTATGTTAGATTTTGGTTTGAATGATGTTACTTTCAGGTTAGATTTTGTTAGATTTAGGTTTGATTTGTGTTAGATTTAGGTTTGAATGATGTTAGTTTCAGGTTAGATTTTGTTAGATTTAGGTTTGATTTATGTTAGATTTATGTTTGAATGATTTTAGTTTTAGGTTTAATTTATGTTAGATTTTGTTAGATTGATGTTAGTTTTATGTTTGATTTATGTTAGATTGAAGTTGATTTATGTTAGATTTAAATTTTAATGATGTTAGTTTTAGATTTGATTTAGGTTAGATTTTGTTAGATTGAAGTTTGATTTATGTTAGTTTGATTTATGTTAGATTTATGTTAGATTTCAGTTTGATTTAATTTAGGTTTGATTTATTTTAGGTTTTGATCAACTTGAAATATGTGTTATTTTTTATGTATTAATTTTGTGAATGAATGAATTGAATTTGTAATTAGATATATATGTTAGATTAGCAATTAGACTTTGTCAAAATTGTTGAAATATGCTTGAAAATTGTTGACTTGTTGATTATTAGTGGTATAGTTTGACTTGATTAATTAGGTTATTATACTAGATTATGGTATATATACGGAGAACCAACTCACATTTTATTTAAGCATAATTTATATTTAGAGAATGTAAGTTGAAGTAGTGGTATAGTATTAAAGAATGTAAGACTAATTTAAATTTATCAAACTAAGTAAATATTAACTAATGCGGGTTGTTTGTCATCTTATTTTTAAGATGGAAGTACGTGATAAAACTTGAATGAGTTTACGTCGAGATCATCCAGATTACGATAAAGGGGTTGACAAATTCCTCGAGTTTGCAGTGAGTAGTACAAGACGACAAACAGTGAAATGTCCTTGCGTGAAATGCTTGAACACAACTTCTATGGAAATAGTCGATATGAAGACTCACCTCATCATTTATGGAATAAATCTTAATTATGAATTCTGGTATTTACATGGAGAAAAGAGACTTACTACTAACGTGGTTAATGATGATGATGATGCCGGTGACTTGGATGATGGTGTGCCAGAATTCAATGATCCTAGAACGGAGTTTAATAATACAGTCAATGAAGAGGTCAATGAAAAACATTATATGCAAGATTTTATAAACGATGTGTTCTCCAACGTTAATGATGCCCAAACAACCATGAACGAATCAAAGATGCGTAGACATTCTATAAATTGCTTGATGATTCTAAACGGACATTGTATGAAGGTGTTTGAATAATGAAATCGTCAGCACTACTGAAACTCCTCCACATAAAGAATGTCGGTCAATGAACAAACGCTTCGTTTGATATGTTGTTGCGTCTACTAAAGATGACATATTACCGATGGACGATCAATTGTCAAACTCATACTACGAATGTAAAAAATTTATTACAGATATCGGTTTTAAGTATGAGAAGATAGATGAATGTAAGAACAATTGTATGCTATTTTAATGAAGGACGACAAAAATTTAGAGTCTTGCAGAGTTTGCGGCATTTCTGGATGAAAAGTCGACCAAACAAGCGAAAAAAGCACAATGGGAAATTCATGCCCACTAAGGTGTTAAGATATTTCCCTCTAATACCAGGACTACAGAGACTATACATGTCCTCTAAAACCGCTTCAATGATGAGATGACATAAGGAATGAAGAGTTGATAGTGATAAGTTGAGACATCTGGTTGATTCATTAACTTGGAAAACATTTGATGACAATTATAAAAATTTCGCATCGGACTCTCGAAGCGTGAGACTAGGTTTATCAAACGATGGGTTTCAATCATTTGAAAATGAGAAAAATTAATACAATGTATGGTCGGTTATTCTAGTTCCTTATAATGTGTCACCCACTACTTGCATGGATTCTAGCAGTTTTATTATATATATATTAATTATAGGCCCAAAGAGTCTGGGAAATGCAATTGGCATATTTATCCAACCATTGATCGAGGAGTTGACTGAACTGTGGCATAGTGGTGTGAGAATGTTTGATGCACACCCCCTCATAATACTTTAACATATGAGTGGCGTTACTATAGACCATTAAAGACTTTCCAGCGTATGCGAATTTGTCAGGGTGGAGTACGAAAGGGAAATTTTCTTGTCCTTGTTGTAATAGTGACACTATATTTCTTCGATTAATTAATGGTCAAAAACAATGTTACATGGGTCACAAACGCTTCCTTTCTTCAAAGCACAAATACATAAGGGATAAAAAGTCGTTTGATGGTCGAACCTATTATAGAGAGCCCTCAAAATTATTAACGAGGCAAGAAATTTACGACCAAACACGAGACCTAGAAAACACAGTTTTTACTACATATCAAAGTAAGAAAACCAAGATATATCATGAAACACGGGAGACAATTAGAACAAACTTAGCATTTTCTTCAATTTGCTTTATGGGAGATTACTATTATTGAGACATAATTTGGATGTGATATATATTGAGAAAAATATTTGAGATAGCATGTTGGGAACAATAATGAATGTGAAAGAGAAGACTTAGAATGGTCATAAAGACACTTGGATATTATAACGACACTTTGCAATTTTGAAATGATTTTCCCACCATCAATCTTCGAAATCACGATGCATCTCTCGATTCACTTGTCATTTGAAGCTTTACTTGAGGCTGTCCAGTATCGATGGATGTATCCGTTAGAACATTGCATGGGTACAATAAAAAGAAATTTGCGGAATAAAAATCACCCTGAAGCCTCAATAAACGAGACCTATCTTGTAAATGAGAGTATTGACTTATGTGCCAAGTATATGGAGGAGGAAGACCAAGAACATGCACAAACTTCAATCTCGGGCATTTCAATATTTTCATCGTTGGAAGACATATCCAATGGAAAATATACATCTTGGATTATAGTGATCGAGTGACGGCTCCTTCATACAATTTGAAAAATTGTCCCGAATCATAACCTTTTTACATGTAAGATTCAATATTTTTTACTATATGTCTTATTAATTAGCATTAAAGAGTATGATATTTAATATTCGATCTATTTAAAGTAAGTATATGCAGTATTGCAATAATAACGAGTCTCGTGGAGAAACGTATGCCATCTATTTGAAGCATAAATGGAGTAAATTCAGAACCATATCTTATAACTTTATTTTGATTTTACAATTTACTAATGAATTTCGGGAATGTTAATATAGGTCGTACAATTAGAAAAAAGATAACAACATATCAAGAGACTTTAATATCTTAGTTGAATGTCCAACTATGTATTCATGTATGTATGTTTGGTGTAAAATAAATGTATACAAATTTTGTATAGAAAAACACGACGAAAGTTTGACCACTCAAAATAGCGGAGTAGTTGTTGAAGGGTACAATGGTCAGATACTATGTCATACTACGGAGTTTTAACGGATATAATTAATGTACAATACTTTTCTCACAAACGAGTTGTCTTATTCAAGTGTAAGTGGTTTGATACACATTTTGGGGAATGAGGAGTGAAAGTGGATAAATATGACTTCGTAAGTATTAATGTAAACCGGATTTTGAAAACACAAACTCAGGACCCGTATTTATTGGTGAGTCAAACAAAACAAGTATTCTATGCCTTTGATATGTCATCATAACTCGGTTGGAAGATTGTGATAAACATAAATCCACGGTTTACAAATATATAGTTAAGATTAATTATCTAGATTTATGTTTTTATTACTTTATTTATTCTCCAATTTATTAATCATATGCATGTAGAATGGGTGATTGGGAGTATATGGAAAACACCGAAGAAACTAAACAAGCCATTCCAGAAATTTCTTGCACAGACAGATCACCTTAAAATCCAAGGAGAGTCTTTTAGAGACACAGTGTATGTCATGAACCAATTAGCTATTGCTGGCCCAACAAGTAGTACACGTGAAGGGAATGAGACTGAAGAGTTTATTGAGAGTACGTTTGTTGAGGAGGAGGATCATGAGCACTAGTCCACTTAGGACCCATCATCGACAGGTATCATTTTTACACTTATTTATTGTTGTCACCAGTATAATAAAGTGCAATTGCGACAGTATTTATTGTCGCTATTGGTTTGATTATTGTCGCTAAAGGTCAATAGCCATAAAAAAATGCACATGTGGCTAAGTGTCGCTATTGGTTCCGTAGCTAAAATATGGCTATAGGAATAAGTATTGTGGCTAAAGGATTGGCTACATATATAAATTATTGTGGCTAAAAAGTGGTTAAGGGAATAAATTACTGTCGCTAAAAAAATGGCTAAGAGCATAAAAGGGTAGAATCATCCCCAAATAAATAAATATATATATATATATATTAATACATTTATTTAACAAATTTATTATGAACCTGAATAAAAATAAAATAAAAAAAATTAATACTAACGTACATCATTTATAATATCAAAACAAACAAGTATAATAGAACATAAAACTCTCATACGTTTATCAAAAATATCATTTTATTAAAACCATCTAAGTAGTTCCTGTCAAAGAAAATAAATCCTAATATAAATTAGTTCATACACATTCATCAATTTAATGTGCAAATGAAATGGACCAACTTTACATCAATGTCTTTAACTTGAATGAATAATATTTAACTAATAGGATCAATCTAGTTAAGAAAGTCAAGGAATTGACATTCACTGTATATTATGGTGTTGTTCGTGCAATTCATCAACATGTCACAAATAAATAAAGCAATGAAGAGCATGTGCATCTCTCAAGTTCTAGTTGAATAATTTGCAAGTTTCCTAGGTACTGTAACACATTCATGTGATTACGTCAAAAAGATTAAATTATTTTTTATAAAATTACAGCTATTATATTAACCATGAGATACTACTAAAACCTGAAATCTCAACATTGACATGTCATACAACAAGTCATACAACTGAAGACTATTACTATATTAACCTTAAGAGACAAAGAGAATTTGTCTGAAATCAGTTAAAAAGTTTTGAAAACCAGATCAAGGAAACGATAGAAATATGAAGTAAGAAACAAATGAAAGATACATTACCTTCTACAATAGCTCTTTCCTCTTAATGATGATGATAGCTATATCATTTCATTGTCCATAACTACAAGACAATAACACAAATTTGTAAATATGAACTTTCATTATCCAGTTTCTTAATAAACCAGCCACCAATCAATAACCCCATTGAATTTCAGAAATACATGTTTGAAACTTACAATTACACAAAATAACTAAAATAAAAATGAAAAGTGTCTATAACTAGTAATAAAAATGATTTAAAAGTTGTTGGTAGTAAGTTAAATAATTATCTATGGTCTATAAAAGATAACATCAAACTAGTAGAAGATTGAAAAATAAAATTATCTAGACTTAGAAAAAAAACTAGAAGCATCAAATATAAAAAATAAAGCCACAATCGAGTAACTAATAATTCATACCTTAAAATCTTTTAGTTACTTCTTGTCGTTGAACGAGATCCTTCATCAATATAGTTCTCGGTGAACCAACCCCTTCATTATTGACATTAAAATTAAAAACTATGATTACTAATTATTACATTGAGTTATAAAATTAACCTTGACTTCTTTTGCACGTTCTTAAAAGATGACGCATTCAACTGCACATTAACTTGAATGTTACATTAACTTGAATGTTGTTTTTTAACAACTCCTTTATAGTTTTAACTTCAGCTTCCAAGATCTCAACTTTTGATTATAGCAAATCATTTTTTAAATTCATCTGTTTTTTGGTTTGAAGAGGTTCTCTTAGATCTTTCGGCTTTACTCCACCTCCATAACCAAATACATGATTATGCATTTAAGTTCCAAAATATTTCTCCACAACTTGGAAAGAAGATAGATGAGGTTCTTGATGAGTCATCACAAGTAAAAAAATACCCTATAGAGATTGATAAACCAATCACTATTAACCTCTCAACCAATCGTTATAGGCCTATAGCGATTGGTCATATACCAATCGCTCTCAATCGGCAGAAATCTCCTCGCTATTGACTTAATTTTGGCAATGACGATTGGTATATAACCAATCGTTATAGGCCTATAGCGATTGGCTTCCTTTAGCAAAAATTAAAAAAAAATTAAAATATTAGTAGAAGCAGACCTTCTTCTGTGACACATTCTCTTCTATACTTAAACCCAACAATTTTGTTGAGTCTGTCAATAACTCAGAAGGAATATCTTTTTGTTGATAATCCCAAAATCCTTTAACTTATCCTCCATGATTGATTTTATGAAATGTTGATATTTTGACATTATATATTGAGGTTTTTCCATTGTAAGATACAAATTTATTGTTACTATAGTTTTTTTATAACTTGACTCTTCTCATATGAATAACAAAGGAAACAACAATTATCAGTAATAATAAGTTTTATCATCAGATTAACCATTGCAGCTTAGCATACGAATGGACATCTGTATGAAAAGCAAGATAGGATTTTGAAGTTATCATAATATATATAATCATACCTTGAGGAGTGAGGACCTACTTGTTGAAAACATCAACCCTGTATTCCATCTCCTTCTCTGTCAGTCCAAATATCTAAAAAATAGAAGATAGATGATTGATTACCTTCAAGTAGAGAGAAATGACGAACAGTGCGAAGTACCTGTTCTTTTTCTAGCTTGGTGAGACTTGTTGGAAGCCATTGGAGCAAATCAAAAGTAGTTTTCTCAACCGCCTTCTCCTCCCCTTTCGCCGCTGCACCTCCTTTTGCCCCACCTTTTACGCCGCCGAATTTCATTCCCGGCATAATCACCGCCATCACGGGCATCTCATCAATTACAAGTTTCTTCCTTAACAACTCGGTTAAATCAACCACTTCAAGTGAAAAAACAAACAACTCAGATGGCAATAGAACATAAGTTTTGTTTCTGTATCCAGAGCAGAAACGTAGATAGATTTCTAAATTTCTGTCTAACTAGGTTTAGTTTTCCAAATGAAAGCCATAGTATCACAAAATATAAATACTAACCGTCTCTAATTTCTCAAGAAACTCAGTCTCATCTTCATCCAAAGCTTTTGGTGGCCCTGCAATAAAAGTGTTCCATTTCAAATAGTTTCTTCATTGAATTATTTGTGTACATTAGTAACCTGTTCATGTTGATTCTTATATTATAGTCTAAGGAAAGAAAATCAGACTGTTCAAAGAGCCCTATTTGTAATTAAGCTTCATCTCATAATTCTATAACTTTGGGAAAATATACAATTACTTACTATTAGTTTTATAGATGCATTGACTCAGCTTAAACTTTCCCCAAGCTTCATGTAGCTTTTTCGCTACAAATCTCCATGTATAAAGAAAACAAAAAGCTTATGACAAGATATGAACACTTACTATGCTCGAACTTTTCATTAAATTCTGCATCACGCTTGTCTTTGTTTTCTCTTAAAATCTGCATTATGGTAAGGAGAAAATCCGTAAGGATGAGAATTTTGAGATTATTCTTCTAAAGCAATAGAAATAAGTCAGTGAAGGAAACGTCACATCATGTGAAAGATATTGGAATTGAGCTATTTAAATAAATAAAATGGTCTAGCTAGGGTCCCAAGACTTTAGTTTATAGTTGAGTGAAGAAGCTTTCTCACTATATCAAGATTCATCAAGTTAACAAAAATTAACGCTTGCTTGTTTCCCCTTTAAAATACCTACGTATAGATACAAAGGTGGATATTAAACAAGCATATCCATATCCAATTTCTATGTCATTATCCTTCCTTTAATAATAAATCCCCAAGTCTCCAAACCTAGCCTCTAGGTGGGAGTCAAAGAACCGAATCCTTTTCACAAGTTCAGTAGACACCAAACAAGCTTTTACCCTAAATAAAATGTCAGGGTTGAAGAACTACTCCCTGCCCTAGAAAGTATTTTTTGAAACATTTGAGGAAAAGAAATAAGTGGATCATCTAAAGAGCATATTAGTTAAAATTGTAGGAAATTACTATCCTACAGACTTGAAGAAATTCTTCACCTTCAACCAAGACAAAGGAATAAGAACACACATATCTCATTCATCCTAATCAAGGTCTTATCACCTCTCATTCAACTTATATGAACATCAGCAAAGAGCAAATTACAAACTTATAAAACTAGTATGTGATTATTCAAGTAAATGTCTAACGACTATCTTTCTTAGATTCTCAGCAGTTATTTAATGTTACTCGTTCAATCGAAATGGTATGATCGGGAAACTAACCTCAAAGAGAGGTCTATCTCTCTGAGCAATACCATGCTCGACTCGTGGACCTCGAGTTCGCCTAGCTTCAGCCAACTGTCATAGACAATCAAAAACAAATGGTGCCTGAACTAGTGAGATGCGACAGTACTAAAGATAATATTCGATTCTGAACCGATAAAAGATAAAAGCACCATGAATTTGAAGTTAGAGTTGTCCAATGATTTGGATTTAGAGTTGAGATGGAGATAGGTTACCTGATCCTCAGAAATTGACCAACCTTGCTGCCGGAGCAAAATCATCGTCAGCCATTTCCGACCAGCAATGCCTTCCTGCCTCCGTTTCTGCAGGTTAAACGGTGATCTAAGAGTCCTTATTAGGATTACCGATCATGCTGGGGAGTCGTCGCAATATGGATAAGAAGAACCGAGGAAGATCGATCTACTTCTGTCTGCACTTCTTCGCCGGCGCTGGTGGAGACGACCAGAAAGAAGATTGAGGCGGTAGAGAGAAGACCACGGCGAACATGGGCGGAAGAGAGAAATCGAAGATTAGGTTAGGTTGGGAATTCAAGAGAAGATTGATTGAAGGCTATTTTAATTAGGAAACAGCGAATGGTTCCCACACCAATTGCTACTACGTTAATACTTTTATAGCGATTGGTTTTATAATGGATCGTCGTTATGTCAAGGTATTAATGATTAGTTTAAAAGATAATCGTTATTATCATTGTAGTAGCGATTGGATATAACTCAATCGCCACTACATTGATAATAGCGATTGGTCTTTAGACCAATCACTATGTTTAGTCGTTAAATGACCTTTTTTTACTAGTGCACTTCACAAATCTCATCCTAAACCAAAAGATACAATGTTAATTACAAATTATCTTTAATTTGGCATAAATTTTCAAAATTATAGAATTATGCATAAACAACTTACCTAAAATAAAATAAACACTCAATAATTTGGTCTTCTATATGCATTGTGACTAGAAAATTTTAAAGAATTAAATATAGACTTACATATTTTTTCAACACGTCAAGATCAACAATGTCATTTCCTTTTTCCGAGTTTAAAAAAATAATGATCTAATATCAGGTGGAATTTTTTCCACCCTGTACATAATAATGATATGTATAAGATGAAAATATAAAGGAAAAAATTGCACTTGTCATCCATCTTACCATTTCATAAGCAATTTGCCTAAAAGGTTTACTTCCTGTATGATGAGGCATCGTTGCATTTGATCTATTTCGCGAGTTGTTTTCACTTATTTTCTGCATTAAGTTAATAATATTACTTATTAAAATTAAAAAATAACATAATTGTGATCAACCATTCCCAGTCACTCTTGTCAAAATCTTTAAGAATATTCTGTAAAGTTTCTTGACGCATAGTGCAGTTTTTCACATATTTGTTGTATATCTTATCTCTCCAACTCTTCCATAAGGATCGCATATGATCAAGAGTTGAGTCGCGATATAGTTCAATTTGATCATTATCAAATTTTTCCTAGACAATTAGTTAACAAAGTAAATATTATGTTATACACAATTAGAAAACTATTATTACCTTAACCGCCTCCCACGTGTGGTTTAATGAATTTGTATCAATGTCTTAACCACTATATATATACCAGCGATTAAGAATTTGTATCAAAATTCTTAACCACTATATATAAAGAATGTAATTACTGCTTCAAAATTAAGCACAACAAAAATAACAGAGTTACTATCAAATAAAGATCATTTTTAGTTACTAGCATTTAGCCCGTGCATTTGCACGAGTAATAATATAAAAAACCGTGAAAAAAATTACGGATAACATTTTTAATTTCATTTTTAACCGTTTTAAGTTTAAAAATATATATAATGATGCTTAAAAATTTGAACTTATATTAATATAAAAATGTCCCGCGTTTATCAAATTTGGTGTTGAATTCAAAATATAAAGTCTTTGTAGTTTAGTTGGTTAAAGAGTTGTACTTGTTTTGTTAGGTTGAAAGTTCGAAACATACCTCTAGCATTTTTGATTTTATTGTTAACCGTTTTAAATTTAAATATGGGTCAACCCACAATACGACCCAAATATCCAAATTAACCACAGCTCTCAACCTGGCAATCCGGATACTTTAAAAATTAAGCATCATTATATATATAGATTAGTTAGTTAAAAAGTTGAACTTATATTAATATTAAAACGTCCCGCGTTTATCAAATTTGGTGTTTAATTCAAAATATAAAGTCTTTGTAGCTTAGTTGGTTAAAGAGTTGTACTTGTTTTGTTAGGTTGTAAGTTCGAAACATACCTCTAGCATTTTCAATTTTATTTTTAACCGTTATAAATTTAAAAACGGGTCAATCCACAATCCGACCCAAGTATCCAAATTAACCACAGCTCTCGACCCGGCAATCCGGACACTTTAAAAATTAAGCATCATTATATATATATAGATTAGTTAGTTAAAAAGTTAAACTTATATTAATATTAAAACGTCCCGCGTTTATCAAATTTGATGTTGAATTTAAAATATAAAGTCTTTGTAGCCTAGTTGGTTAAAGAGTTGTACTTGTTTTATTAGGTTGCAAGTTCGAAACATACCTCTAACATTTTTAATTTTATTTTTAACCGTTTTAAATTTAAAAACGGGTCAACCCACAATCCGACCCAAGTATCCAAATTAACCACAGCTCTCGATCCGACAATCCGGACACTTTAAAAATTAAGCATCATTATATATATAGAGATTCTAAGTTTGGATTTTGAAAGTCTCCAAATTTTAATCTGAAAGATAATACAATAACATAATATATTAATTAAGAACATATTTTTTTTTGTACATAATCATTTTGTCTATCAAAAACAACTTTAAATAAGAAAGCAATAGCTACAGAGACAACAAATCCTAACCCTAAACCCTCTCTATATTATATTAAAGCTATAATTATTGTGCTAACCATAAGATCCTAAACCTTCTCTATATTATATTAAAGCTATAATTATTGTGCTAACCATAAGATGATGATGGGTAAATTGAGAATTTAGTCAAGGATACAACACATACAAAGTTGTTTGTCTAAGCACTTTAAAAGAACTAAGACCACCAGCAGCAACAAGCAGACCTACATCTTTGTCAATGGGTAGAAGATATGATTGGGTTTAGTCTTTTTTATGTTTGATTTATTAAGGGAAGGGTGAGAAGAAAGAAGTTGTTAGAGATTTCTCAAACTCTCTGGTAATTGAGCTGAGGCACATTCCAAACTACAATGAAAGTTATTCTGAGGGAAGAGGCAGGGCAAGGCAGGGTCGGTTGTTGATTGAAGCCTTTTGATAGAAGTAGTGAAGTTGGATAGGATGAATGCTTTGGCTTGGTATAATCTTGAAGTTCTTTATAGAAGTCATTCATAATATCACCCACTTATATTATTAAATTTGGTGAAATCTAAATGACATATCCAGACCTATAATGATTTTTAGCTCATAGTATATCTCTTGTATGAACATTCAAAAACAGTTAAAGGAGACACCTAATTGATTTCAATTTTACAGTTTATTCAATAATCGATCATACATGAATAAATTTATTTTACTAAACAGTAAATCCAAAATATGGTTAGGTTCACCAATTTTTGGGAAATAGGAAAATTTAGATTCCCACATACTTCTACTTCTAGATATGATATATAAGAATTTAGTTTTAATTTGTATTAATTGTTTAAGTTGTCATTAGTCTCAAATAGTTTTTGAATAAGACAAAGAAGAAGTCCTTGTGCACATTTTGTCAAACACCTTGTGGACATTTTGTCAAACACTTTGTGGACATATAATTGAAAAATATGAATAATCAACTATGGTAGAAACTGGAGAATATGAAGAATCAAACTATTATAAAACAAACAGGATGAATTTTATTTTTGTATGACTAAGAAGATAGAAGAATAACAAACCTAACTATCATATCTTCGAAGTGATCTCTTCGTAAGAATGTAGAAGTATTAACTGAAAAAGAAACTAGTCTAACGGAAGATCTCAACAGAACAGAATGTTGTCAGCTCCGACTTCATCTTATGACTTCGTCATCTTCAAAGTTTAACCGTCGTCCGGAGATCAAAAGAAGCAAGAGAAAAGTTGTTGTTTATAATCGACAAACTGAACGAGAATCAAGGAGATCGCGCAAGTAAAAATCGACGAACTGAACGATATAAAGAGAATCAAGGAACCAATTCTCAAACTAACCTTGTTTCACGTTCAACTTCCCAAACTAACCTATTTTGTTCATTCATTCCGAAACTAATCTCTTTTACTATTCAAACTCAGTTTTTATATATTAATATATATATATTTTTTATTATTAAATATATATATATATATATTTAAATTATTATTTTATTATTAAAATATTTAAATTATTATTTTTATAAATTAGATTATTTATATTTTGATGTATATATTTATATTATTATTTATATTTTGATATTTATATTTTAAATTATTATTTTTATAAATTTTATAATTATAATTTTAATATATATATTTACATTTCAATTCATATGTATATAATATAATAAATATATTATATTCACTTTACCATCCTCATAAATAATTGATAAATATTAATATATTTAAAATATTTTAACCATAACTATATATAATAATTTATAAAAATAATTACAAACATTCTTCTCTAAATTATTGACAATTTTACTCAAATACATATTTAACTACGTTTTGTATACCCTTCTTGGTCACACCTCCCATAAAATATGGTCTTTCGTGAGCTATTCATCTTAATATGAATACGCTAACTTTGACTTCGTTAGTTTTCTTCTTTATCAAAATTTCACTGGGAATAAAATTATCATAGTTCTTTCAATCTTGTGCTATTGAGATCGTTCAATATTGATTTTATTGAGCATATCTGAAATTGTTAATACTATATTTTATGTTAGGTTTGTTCGTTGATAAACATATTTGACTTATGATTTTATTATTATTTCTCGAATGTTTAATCTCTTGTTTTTCACTTTATTTGGTGACAATTTGAACAATCATTTTTAATAATGTTTTTGTCATTATATTTAAACAATTCTCATTTGTATAATATTATATTAAACTTTATAAATAAAAATAAAATGTTATATAAAATAATAATTAAAAGTAAATATATATTAAAATATAAATTATCAAATTTATAAAAATAATAATTTAAATATATATCAAATATAAATAATCAAATTTATAAAAATAATAATTTAGATATATATTTAATAATAAGTTTAAATATAAATAAATTAAAAAAATAAAAATAAATTTAAAAATTGAGTTTGAATAGTAAAATAGGTTAGTTTGGGAATCAATGAATAAAGTAGGTTAATTTGGGAAGTTAAACGAGAAAGTGAGTTTGAGAATTAGTTCGAGAATCAAGGAGATCGCAATCTCTTTTCTTAACGCTTTGGAATTTTTTTCTTCCCTTCCTTCAATAACTCTAAATCAGATTCGATAAATAACAACAACATATAAGATTTGTATCTTGTAAACGGCTGAAGTTTTTATTATTAAGGAAGATCAAATAACCCCCTAAACTTATATGTAAAGATAAAACAAATCTATAAGATTTACCCAATGCAAATTTCTATCTTATGTATAATTAAGAATTGTTCAAATTAAAATAATAAAAAAAACAATTTCTCACTTCTATAAAGTATATTTTTACAATTGATTGAATAATAATTAATTAATTACTCGATAAAGGGATTATCGATTTATGCGATAGGATATTTTAATAAAATTAAAAAAAAAATAAAAATAAAATAAAATTATTTTAATTAATAAATTTAATAATTGAATAATTATATATAAAATGTGATAGGGATGTTTTAATATAAGTAAAAAAAAATTGTAAAATTTGGCAGCATGATATAATAAATAAATCTGGCTATTAATACATAGTTAATATCATTATGATTATTTGTTTACCAATAGCGATGGTAAAACAATACTACTGATAAGTTTCGTCGCTATTGATTCATTTTTTTACTAGTGTTGTATTGATTTACACATAATATTGAATTTGCTATTTTTGTATAATCTTCTGCCTAGAAGAGACGGGGGAATAATAAGAATATCACTGTATTTAGGAGGTCATCGAGATGAAGATTGCTCTGACTTTCAAAGAGGTAGATGGGAGGCTCAGCGACGACGATGGTTGATGCATGTGATCTAGACATTTGGGATCGATGATGCGGCCCCACTCGACCATCTCACACTATCTGCTGAAGTGGAATGCATTAAGTGTTGACCAATTAGATTCACTTTGGCTTTCTATGACGGTGATAAAATACTTATACATTAATATTTCCAATTTTTTTTATAACATTTGAATGTTTTATTTTTCAGGATCCGTTTGAGTGTACAAATGGTCATATTGATCAATTTGAGCGACCGGATTGGCACATGCTAGACATATATGAGATATGTTGTTCTCTGATTTGAATAAGGAGTATATCCAGGTTCATCACGGAGACGAGGAAGAGGTACATGCCAATTCCCCACGAGACTTAATTCAGCTGATTGGGAGTTCATGTGTCGGAACCATTACTTCACATATAAATTTAATGTACGGTCTTATAATTGAAATAAAAACTGATAACACTTGTTCTAACTTCATTTTTTATTTCAAATGCAGAGAAATAGTAGTATTAATGTTGGGAACAAGAATAAACTGAAATTCTCGCATCATACTGGAAGTAATCATACTGGAAGTAGGCCATTTTCACAAGTGGAGAAGATTTGGTATATACATTATTTTAAATAACTTAATATAAAGAATGTTACTAATTTCATAAATCATTTATTTTAACAGGAAGGTGAAATAGGATGGGTCCCCACTATCGTTGAAGTTTTCAAGAGGACCCGTATCCCAAAAGCTACAAAAGAAAACCCAACCCGATCTTGGACGAACGAGCGCATGAGAGGATTGTAAATTAATTGACTTTCTTAAAATTATATATATATATATCTTTATATAAATGAAAATTAATTTCAAATGTGCAGGTGGAGATGGAAGAAATAAGAAGCAACGAACCAAATATCTCTAACTTCGACTTGACGAAGAAAGTGTTCGGACGCCAAAATGTATGGGACGGTGCTCGGTATTGGATTCAGTATCTGGCCAACACACTTTTGAGAGGATCTTCGGAGTTGCAATAACTCTTAATGATCTACTGATCGGTTGTTGGAGGAGAATGAATAGTTAAGGGCAGATGTGAGACAAATGGTGTCGACAATGGAGGAGATTCAAATGAGGGATATGAAAAGAGCATAAAGGGAGAGTGAAATGGTGCAAAGAATGGAGAAATATGTATAAAAAATTTAATTCTTAATGAGGCATTATCAACCCCTTTCCCAGCTAGTTAGTATATTATAATTGTTTTTGAACAATTGTTAACGTTTTGGTTTGACAGATAACAAGTTGTTTCGATGATTGGGTTTGGTTTTGAATTTTGGGATTATAATGATCTTTTGGTTTATGAATGTTATTGTATATGTATTGGTTTTGGTTGAACAAGTTTTGATTGCGCACAAAATGATCGGCCTATTTGAGCCATTTATAGGGATAATATCGAGAGATAATAGATAATTTATCAATTTTTCTTGCTAGGAAAATACCGAGAGTTATTTGAAAAACTCTCGATTTTTTTTCCTCGCAAGAAAAACCGAGAGTTATTTGTAAATCTCTCGGTTTTTACCTCACAAGAAAAACTGAGAGTTATTTAAAAATCTCTCGGTTTTTCTTGCTAGAGAAAAATCGTCGATTTTTCCCTCGCAAGAAAATCTAAGACATTATCTATTATCTCTTGATTTTCCCTCGCAAGAAAAATCGAGATACTTTGAAATAACTCTCGGTTTTTCGTGTGAGGGAAAAACCGAGAGATTTTCAAATAACTCTCGGTTTTTCTTGCGAGGGAAAACCGAGAGATTTACAAATAACTCTTGATTTTTCTCTCTAGTGTTTAAATCGAGAGATTTAAGAAATCTCTCGGTAAACACCCAATTAGA
The DNA here is from genome assembly GCF_907164915.1 of Impatiens glandulifera. NCBI lineage: Eukaryota > Viridiplantae > Streptophyta > Magnoliopsida > Ericales > Balsaminaceae > Impatiens > Impatiens glandulifera. The sequence continues at coordinate 121,283,277 of NC_061862.1, read as the reverse complement.
TTTATCGAAAGAGGCAATACTGACGAATGCTGAGAGTTTCCTAAACTCTCGGTATTATGTCTATACCGAAAGATATAGGGCTATTACCGAGAAATTATACTCTCGGTAATGACCCTTTTTTCACTTAGTGTATGCTATGTTTAAACTGAAAAGTATGACAATTTGAATCTCATATATGTGTATATAAGAGTATAAATAAACTCTCTATTACATAAAAATATAACTTGAATTTAAAAATTATAAATAATTTTATATTAATTTCACATTTTATACAGAAGACTAGTGTTCAAATCACAATTTGTGCAAATTTGAATTGCTGCGAATTTAAGAGTAGGTGTTATGACAATTTAAATGAAATGGTGTGATGGTGATATATCGGTACAATTTTTAGTAAATTATATATAAAGAGTTATATTTCGAAACTTTTTTTAATACAAATTTGACACGGCGTATAATAAGTAATTTATTTTGTACTTGAAAAGGTGTTTAAGCCTATTAATAAAGAGTAAATTATTACTCGGGAAAGATATGAAATTTCTTTTTAAAATCTTATTATATTATTTACATTTATGATAGGTGTAAATTAAAGAGTCATAATAGATAAATTGGTTATTCGGACATATATGTTATGTTATATTGTTTAATAATAAATTGGTTGATCGAAATTCATGTATTTGACTATTTGAGAGACTTATTTAAAAAATAACATAAATGTTAATTAAATTTTATTTCTTATTCTAAAATATTATTTAATCGACCCATTATAACCATTTAGATACACGAGTAAACATGTAATCTTATAGTACTATTAATATCAATTAAAAAACTCACTAAAGTAATTTAAGTAAAAAGGTGTTTTAAAAAATAAATCATATGTTAAATTCTCACCTTAAAAGTAGTAGAGGTAATAGATGTGAGGGATATTATAGCTTTCTAAATTTAAAGAAATCGACATTACAATTTTCTTTTGTAAACAATTAAAATGTTTAAGAGACATAACTAATAAAACATCATAAGACTTTACCAAATTTTTTAACTATTATTTTACAATATTGTAAACGGATCAAAAAAAAATTTGATGTCAGATAACGAAAATTTTCATAATGTTAACTTCTTATTATCATATTACTGATTTATTTAAACTTTGTAATGTACATTTATTACTATAATAATTTATAATTAAAGTTTTATACAAATACATTGATATTAACTGAGTTTCTTTAATTTTATTATAAAACACTTTAAATGAGTTTGATGATCTATTTCTTGTTTAATCGCAACAATTTTGCATTTTTGACTATGTATGTATCATATTATTCAAAATAAATCATATTAGCATTGTTTTAACCTTGTAGCACAGAAATATCTTTATGAGGAAATCTTTAACGGTGTGTTAGATGAAGGGGAATTGGAATTGGAATTGGCATTGGCATTGACATTGAAATTCTAATTTCAATTCCATGAGAATTGACATTGAATTACAATTCAATTCCTATGTTTGGAAAAATTATGGAATTATAATTCAATTCCAATTCCTATGTTTGAGAAAATAATAGAATTGTAATTCAATTCCATTTCATATGTTTGTAAAATAAAACATCGGTTCAAAATATTAACTTCTTCAATATGTTTTCACATTTTTGGCACGATTAAAACGTTTTTGACATGTTTAACACATTTAACAAGTTTTTGACATATTTAACACGTTTTTGACAGGTTTAACACGTTTAACACGTTTTTTACACGTTTTGACACATTTAACACGTTTTGGCACATTTAACACGTTTTTGACATGTTTAATACGTTTGACACGTTTAACATGTTTTTGGTACGTTTTACACATTTTTGAAACGTTTAACACGTTTTAAACTTGTTTAATATCTTTAACACGTTTTTGGTGCGTTTAACACATTTTGACAAGTTCAACACATTTTTGGTATGTTTAAAAAAAATCACGTTTTTGGCATGTTTAACACATTTTGGCATATTTAACACGTTTTAAACTTGTCACAAGTGTGTAAAATGGACCAAAACATATTAAACATATCAAAATGTGGTAAATGTGCCAAAATTTATTAAATGTGTTAAACGTACAAAAAATGTGTTAAACACACCAAAACGTGTTAAGCGTGCCAAAAACGTGAAAAAAATATTAAACGTGTGTAACGTGCCAAAAACATGATAAACGTGTTTAATGTGTTAAAAACGTGTTAAACGTGTCAAAAACATAAAAATGTGTTAAACGTATCAAAAATATGTTAAACGTGCCAAATAAGTGAAAAACGTGTTAAACGTGTCAAAAACGTGTTAAATATGTTAAAAATGTGTCAAACGTGTCAAAAACGTAAAAAACATGTGAAACGTGTCAACGTGTGAAACATGTTTAATGTGTTAAAAACATTTTAAACGTGTTAAAAACATGAAAATGTGTCTAAAACATGTTAAACGTGTCAAAAATGTTATGAAGTGTGAAAAATATATTAAACGTGTCAAATGTGCCAAAAAAATGATAAACGTGTTTAATATGTTAAAAACGTGTTAAATGTTTCAAAAATGTGAAAATGTGTTAAACATGTCAAAAATGTGTTAAACGTGCCTAATATGTGAAAAACTTGTTAAACGTGCCAAAACGTGCAAAATGTGCCAAAATGTGAAAAAACATGTTAAACGTACAAAACGTGTTAAACATGTTAAAAACTTGAAAATCGTGTTAAACGTGTCAAAAACGTGTTAAATGTGTCAAGGATGTGAAAAACGTGTTAAATGTGTCAAAAACGTGCTAAATGTGCCAAAATGTGTTAAACGTGCCAGAAACATGAAAACATGTTAAACGTGTTAAAAACGTGTCAAACGTGTTAAAAATGTGTTAAACGTGTTTAATGTGTGAAAAATGTGTTGAACATGTAAAAAAAACGTAAAAAACGTGTTAATTTGGAATTATAATTCCGACCTAGAAAGATTGAAATTGAGAACTATCAAATTACACTATATTGAATTCCATTGAAATTCTAATTCCAATTCCAATTATGAATATTAAAGTGTCTTACAAACATAAGAATTAGAATTGTACCCTGTAATTCCAATTCCAATGCCAATTCCAGGGTTACCAAACACACATTTATTTTAATAATTTAATATAAAAAAACAATATGATTCTAGTGAATTGGCATCCATGAATTTATGTAATGACTAATGACACTTGTTTTTTTATAAATTATAATGAGTCAAATTAGGGTCGACCTAAGGTAATGCCCTAAGGAGGTAAACCAAGGACTAGGGCTAGGGCTAGAGCTAGGGCTAGGGCTAGGGATAGGGATAGGGATAGGGATAGGGCTAGGGCTAGGGCTAGGGCTAGGGCTAGGGCTAGGGCTAGGGCTAGGGCTAGGGCTAGGGCTAGGGCTTGGGCTTGGGCTAGGGCTAGGGCTAGGGCTAGGGCTAGGGCTAGGGCTAGGGCTAGGACTAGGACTAAGGCTAGGGCTAGGGCTAGGGCTAGGGCTAGGGCTAGGGCTAGGGCTAGGGCATTCCACCTTAGGGGAAGACCATTTAATAAAGAAACAAAACAAGTAATTAAAATTATTAGTTTTTTAAATTAAAAAAAGTTTAATATAGTGATAGAGAACCAAAAGTTAAAAATATTTATTTAGTTATGGTTCCAAAATCACCATACAAAAATTTTACTATTCTTTTTAACTAAAGCGCGCCGAATTATTGTTATTATTTTTATCTTTTTCTACTTTGGTTGCCCGGGACGGCACTCACTAAGTGAAATAAGTATATAATTTTTAATAATATACTAATTATTATTATTATTATTAGAGGTTTCTTGTTTAAAACACTATATATTAAATTTAAGGTTGGTGGATTATAAATTTAGGTTTTAAATATATAAAAAAAATGCTAATTATTTTTATTATATTCTTTTCAATTTGGGTTATCATTTTTTTTTATATAATTATGTTTCCGTTTTATGAAAAAAGTAATCGTTTGGTATTCTTTGTTTTCTTAATAGAGTAAATATGGATACCTTTAATCGTTTGGTATTCTTTGTTTTCTTAATAGAGTAAATATGGATACCTTCTTAATATCACTTGCTCAATCCAAGAAAGGAAAGTAGTTCACATTGGGATATCAATTAATGTTATCCTAGCTAACTCTTTAGTATCTTAAGACTCAATATTTGTAAGAGTACCTACTAATAAGAGGAAAATTTTACGAAATGGCACTAATAATGGATATAATTCTGGACAACGCCTGATAAACCTTGCAAATAGGGTCTTTTCGCCCTACAAAATGTCTGTCACGACCGCGACCGCGACCATAACCGCTTTGTTCATTCAAGATCAACAAAATGGTACGTACAACAAAATCGTTAACTTTTGTTTTATATTTAGGAAACCACAAACCATAAACCTTAAACCCAACCTTAAACCCTACATACGCACAATGTCATTATGTTGAAATGTTCATATTTAGGAAACACTACTCTAAAAATGTTATGAAATCGTTCGTATTTAATAACAAAACACTTTTTTTAATATACATACAACAAACACGGTAGGTAAAGAATGAATTTTTTATCCCAATCAATTATCTAGTAAAGATAATGTACTATTCTCTGACCATGTCCATTTTATATAAGTTTTGAATGTAATGACCATGATAATATTGTTTGACACATTTGTTGATGGTGTAATTTTCTCACACTTGTGGTGCAAGGGTGTCTATGAGGTGGAGAAATAATGTTACTCATGTTATAACTTACACTGATGTTAATAGTGCATGCAGTCGAACTCTAAAAGTATTGATGACAATATTGAACGAGAGATGAGTCCTCAAAATTGATTGCGAGTCTCTCTTAACACGATTTGTTTCATACATATGTTCTGTTAAATTATTTTTTTGTATGCAATGATCATTTAAATCTCACCCACCATTTTTTTGGTTTGTTTCTACTGTAGTTCTAAGTATGAGCTGCAAGAATTTGTGAAGCCCGTCTTACGTATTTCTTCAAATTCTAACAAGAAATCAAGCAGAAATTTGAAGTCTAGTTCATCTTATTTTATAGTCATTATCTATCCAAAGATCTACATCTTTTTTTGGTGGTTAATTATATTTATACTAAATAAATAATTATGAATTCCTGATAGTTGTCTGGCTGGCAGGAAGGAATGGTGGAATTTATAGGAATGCTCAAAATAAGTGGTTAAAGACACAAATTTAACTGTCAGAGATATGTTGTCGAGTTATCCTTATATTGTTCTTACTCTTGGGCAAAAGGTGAGTGAGTTGTGTCCAGTCCCATTTTTTGTCTGTTAAAATTGCAAATATGATCAACTTTATATAGAAAGAGAAAACAACTGTTATGAGGAGTAATCCTGATGCTTTTAGTGCCCCAGAATTATGGGCTGGTAAAATTTGTAAAAAAAGGAAAATTTCTTTGTGTTTTTAACAATTTTCGAAGATAATAAAATTGTACATGCATGCAAGAAGTGTATGAGTATGATACATTTTCTGCTGATGACATAATGGGTGAGGCAGATATTGATATACAATGGATTATAAATTCTTCAATGGTATATGGGAATGCTACAATGTTTGGAAACATGCAAATTGGGAAATGGCTAAAGGCGGATGATAATACCCTCGTAGAAGACAACACTGTGAATATAGTCGATGGGAGGGTGAAGGAGGAAGTGTGTCTAAAGCTACAGAATGTGAAATCGGGAGAGATTGATCTAGAACTAGAATGGATTCCTCTTGAGCCATAATAATCTTAGTTAGTCTTAAATATAACTAACTCTCAAATCAATAATAATAAGCTCTCAATTCTCATTGAAGCCATTTTGTATAGAGAATTCTAGTTTTATAAATCATTTACAATTTTTTCCAGATTCTAAAATTCTTCACCTGTTTCTTCATCAATCTTTCTCTCTTCATGAAGCCAATTTTTCTTATTTTGTAACACATGATTTGACCTAAATTTATATATAGAGTTTTATGGGAATAGATATGACTGACTTATATAAATTACTTTCTCTATTTATTACAAATACTATTACAGTCGAAGCTTCTAAATTTTGAGTTGGGTTTGTGCTTTTGTTATGTATGGTGTCCTATTTAGTCGGACTAAGTTTCTTTTCATAAATTTTTATTATTTGTATGAATTCTATCAGTCATGGATGAATCGTTCTCAATTGTGTCACAATCCTACCTAAAGTGTGCGAATAATTTCACAAAATAGGACCCAACCATGTTTAAACCGTCACTGAGAATGATAAAGTTAATCTTTGATGAACTTAAAGGGTCGACTAAGAATGATGAAGGTATGGTTACTTTGATCTTTGATGAACAAAAGGGACAACAAGAGGGCATGTGATTACTATTTCATCTCTCATTGTTTGATCTTTGATGAAGTCAAACAATTGCATTTCTGTTGGAACCTCTACAATGTGAATTTAGTTATTGTCTACATATTGTCTCTTAACTTTGCATATTCAATTCATAATGAATGAAAATCGTGAACTCTTTTACAAATAAATATAATTTTAAGTAGTTTTGTAATGTTAAAACTAAATATGAAATGAAAGAAAAACAAATCAGATGATAACAAAATAAAATAGCTGAAGGAATGGGAAAAAAACTCATTCCAACATTTAATAGTTTTAATTCCAACTAATGATTAAATATCATAATAAGAAGAAAAATAAGTTTTTCCTTTTTTTATCAAGTTTTCGTGGGTAATAAGAATGAGTTATTATTTATTCTTAATCTAACAAGAACGGCAACAGGCTAAAAGTTTCAATAGACAAAAATGAGCAAAATAACACAGAAGTAAAAACCCTTCTTTCTCAAAGAATCAGTCTGTTTTGGCTTTGTGGTTTTAGTTGTCAACCACCTCAATTAGGGTAATTTCATAGTCACTAGGTGCCTAAAATCCATGGAGATCGATCATAGTGGCAGTTGTGACAAAGGACAATAACACATCGGAACTTTAACTCAATTTTTCACCTTGCAAGGCTTGTTTCCCTCACCAAAACCATCAGCCAACTTCGAAGGCTTGTTTCTTGCACATAAATAAACAGGTAACTCAAAATAATAAATAAGTATGCAGGAAAAGAGAAAAACACATAATTAAAGGTTCTACCCAACTTTATACTTGTATTATTAGCTCTCAACTGAAAACAATATAAAAGGCTATAAATACTCATGGTTGCACACAAAATAGACTCTCACTAGCTGGACAGTATTTATCTACCATGGTCCCCCTATTCGTCTTGTGCAGCTCAAGAGTTATATTTATAACCAAAGAATAATAATCTGCCTAGGAAAATAATCAACTCGGGATGTAGGGAATAACTGTTAGACAGTTGCTGCTGAATGTGGGTCCTAACTACTAGTAGTGGGTCATAACCGACCACTACTCCAGACCCACGATCTCCATCGGCCCAACCGTTGCTGACTTTTTCCGCCAGATCGGCCCATTATGCCGACATTTCCAATCCTCAATCCATCATTCCGATATTTTCGGGTCCTCAATCCATCATGCTGATATTTCCATGTCCCCCATCTGGTCGTCACTGGTCCTCTTCTAACTGTCACGTTAGTCGGCTCCGTCTTTTTCGCACTCTATGCTTGCATTTTCTCAAGCGCTGGCCGTTGTCATTCTTATGCCCATGTCGCACGCACACGACTCCTCCTAGATATTCACTCGGTCCTGATATTCCGCAATCATGCCACGATAAACCCTTGGCTTCAACCTTGTGCCTATGTCGCACGGACACGACCCATCTTCGACACCCTTCTCCCGGTCCTGGCATTCAACAATCATGCCCCAACAGAAGATTGGTTGTCTCCACACTTCTCATTTCCGGTGCCCTGTCGCACACCCATGACTCCTTTTAGGCACCTCTCGGTCCTGACCATCCACAATCAAGCCAAGACCGAGGTCACTTATATAAGGTTGTAACATATCACCCCCACCAGAATAACCCAACTTCTTTGGGGGACATGCACCAATCTTGCCTAGCCCAAGTATTTGAACCATACTTCACTGGTCTTCCTAGATGAAACCACTTCCATCCTTGCCATCAGGACCGTGTACTTAGATAATCTATCAACTTCATGGACAAAGGTCTTCCCGCTTGTATTTGGGAATTTCACAACGCCCAAGTATTTGGAAAACTCTTACTCGATCTTCTCTATTGAACCCGCCTTCAGCACCCCCATTAAGACTGTATACTTGGCTTATCTACCCACTACCGGGATAGAGTTCTTCCCGCTCGCATTTGAGAAACTAATAGCGAAGCCCCTTTGACAAATATCTCCCCAGAATATATGACGGTCGCTGCAGCATACCCACTTCCAACTTCTTCTCGGTCTTGTCCAAATTACACACTAGACAAGTCACCAACTTCACAAGTAGTTGATGTTTGGAGTCCTCCTTGGTTACCTTTCAAGCATCTTCTGAAAGTCGGACTCAATAAGCGTTGGGACCTTAACACATGCCAACGCTTGGCCCTCTCTAGCCTTCATCTCCAATGAAGTCGTCGCATTCACCTCTTCTTCCCACACTCAGCTTTCAACTAGCTAAATGGCTGCGAGGCATCCCAACTTTCTTCCATTTAGAGAATCATAAGTTCCTGCTATGAATGAGAGATTATTGGGATCACCAATAACAATCCCTCCCAAGTGAGGCAACACCACCACCTTCGCTTGGATCAGAAATTAAATACCTAGAATTATATCATAATCATCTAGGGGACAACAATCAACCCGACATGCCCCTGCCAACTTCCCACCTGGAGATCAGCACTAGCCATGCCTTTGTTTTGCTTGGCTTCAAAATTCATGACCTTAACCCGACCTTTATGTTAAGACATATCCAATCCTATATTCTAAATCAATTGTCTGCAACAAAATTGTATGAGACCCCCAAATCGATCAATGCCATCACTTCTATTATATTGATACAAACTTTGACAAACATCAATCCCCACCCTGGAATTGATTTATCCGCATGCACAACATTCAGTAGTTGCATCGGATTCACCCTTGCAAGAGCTTCTTCACTAGACTCCTCTTCTTTTTTGGCCAATAGTGCCGCTACCTTTTCTCGCTTAGGGAAGGCTTTCATACGGTGGTCTCCATCACAAATGAAGCACCCCTGGATGGCACATTCATGGGAAACAAAACTCTCTTTTATTTCCTTTTTCTTGCTAGATCCCACAGACTTGACTGTCTCTATCTCATAGGATTTAGCATTCCCCTTGTCCCTTTGAGTGTGCTTCTTGGCATCGAGATTCTCACCCCCGATTGTCTTGAAGTCTACTAAGCGATCAACCACAGCAATAGCCAATGACAAGTTCTTCACATATAGCCTCCTTAGTTCGGTTTGCGCCCATGGTTGCAAACCAGATAAGAAATTGAAGAACTTATCTTCTTCAGACATGTCCTTCAAATCCAACATTAAAGAGCTGAATTCCCTCACATAATCCTTGGAGGATCCAGAATGTCTCAAATTCCGAAAGGATTCTCTCGCCCTCCATGACGAGTTGCGAGGAAAAATTTGTTCTTTAAGTTCCCACTTTATGATTTCCCACAAGTTAATCTTCGCATGATTCGCACTCGCATCATCCGATAAGCGCGCTCTCCACTAGAGCTTGGCATCCCCCGCAAGGTACATGCTAGTAATCGAGACCCTTTCCTCCTCCGGGATCTTCGTTGCTGTGAAATAAGTTTCCATATCCCACAGAAAGTTCTCTAATTCTTCGGCACTTATCATGCCACTAAAGATTTTCGGTTCAGGCACCTTGAACTGATTTGAAGAAACAGGTGTTGTTGCCATTCCCGAGGAAAAACCTTTCTTCAGAAGTTTGATCTAAATATCAAGTTGCTCCAGTCTTTACTCCAGGTTTTCCCCAAATAAAAGCAATTTTCGCCCAACAGATTCTGACATTTCAGCAACGTTATCCTGCATGGACAACCATTATGTATTTAGACTATCTACCTGAACGAACAAAAAATTATCTCCACCGGAGGTTGGGGCACCAACAAAGTTTTCAAGGCGTCGCACCCTTGCGTAAATCTCATGGACCAGACTTTTTGTTGTCTTAGCTTCTGCCATGTTTGATAAATCTCTAGCAGTGTGTAGCTCTGATACCACTTATTACAAGGGACAATAATGCAACATAATTTTAACTCAATTTTTCACCCCTTGCACGACTTGTTTCGCGCACCAAAACAATCAGCCAACTCCCAAGGCTTATTTCTAGCACATAAATAAACTACTAACTCTCAATAATCAATAAGTATGTAGGGAAATAAAAACACATAGAATTACGGGCTGCACTAAACTTTATACTTGTATTAGGTCTCAACTCAAAACAATATAAAGGGCTATAAATGCTCAAGGATGCACACAAAATACACTCTCAATAGCTGGCCAATATTTATCTACCAAAGTTCCCATATTCATCTTGTGCAGTTAAAGAGTTATATTTATAGCCAAAGAATAACAATCTACCTAGGAAAATTACCAACTCGGGATGTGGGGAATAACTGTCAGGCAGTTGCTGCTGAATATGGGTCATAATTGCCAATAGTGGGTCATAACCGACCACTACTCTAGACCCACAATCTCCATTGGTCTAACTACGCCTCAAGCTGCTGGACTTGGGTATAACTGCAAGTAGTGAGTTGTAAATGTTCACTAGACCCACATTTTCCATTGGCCCAACCATTACCGACTTTTTTCGTCACATCTGCCCATTATGCCGACATTCCTCAACCCATTATTTCGATATTTCCGGGTCCTCAACCCATCATGCTGATATTTCCAGGTCCCCCATCTGGTCGTCACCGATCCTCTTCTAACTGTCACGCTAGTCGGCTCCATCTTTTCTGCACTTTATGCACGCGTTGTCTAAATGCGCTAGCCATTGTCACTCGTATGCCCACGCCGCTCGCACACGACTTCTCCTAGGAATTCACTCGGTCTTGGAATTCCGGAATCATGCCACGACAAACCCTTGACTCCAACTTTGTGCCTATGTCGCACGCTCACGACCCTTCTTCGACACCCTTCTCTCGGTCTTGGAAATTCGCAATTATGCCCTGACAGAAGGTTGGTTGTCTCCGTACTTCTCATTTCCGGTGCCCTGTCGCACACCCGCGACTCCTTTTAGGCACCTCTCGGTCTTGGCCATCCACAATCAAGCCAAGACTGATGCAACATATTTAAGGTTATAATAATAGCCACATTTGCAATTCCTCTAGTAGGGACATCCTTCTTGTACCTTACAACAGCCCCCAAACTGCCAAACCTGGCCTTCCAATTGCATTAGGCACCTGTACATATGCAACCAAACCCAAAAATTATTTATCTGTTTTTCACCTTGATAAAGTAATAATAATAATTCTTACGGGTTCATGTTCTGGCTCGCCCTTCTTATTCATCTTTACCATGTCTTCTACATTTCCATAATTAGTAGTAACCACATATATTCCTCCCACTTTCTCAATTGCATCAAGTATAATTTGTCAACATCCAAATACATAAAATTTGAATTCAATCAACAATAACAACTGAATTCAAAAGTACCTGAATCTATATATCCTTGAAATGATTGGTGGATTCATATGCCTTGCTTGATCTAGTTTATTTAAGAATAATTTTAAAAACTCATTACTAATCTCTTCGTTTAAATCATCATCAGCCATAATACTCTCTAAGGGAAATTTGGATATAGAATCCAAATACAAAATTGGTTGCTAATGAAGCAGATATGATCAAAATTCAAGAATAGAAGTTAAACCTTGACAGCTTCATCGGTAGCTTTGCAAGCAACAACGGTGGCATCAATATCACCAGTGTGTCCCACCATGTCACCATTAGGAAGGTTGACACGAACATAAAACAAAAAAGATGGCCAGTTTTTAAACCACGTTTGTCAAAAACGGATGTTTTGGGAATTTTGTTTTATCAATTATGTTTGTTTAAAAGAGTTATCTGATGAAATTTGTCGATTAGAATACCATCCCTAGCCTTCTCAGCAAAGCAATCTCAACAGCCTTTATCTTAGGCTTATCATTAAATGTGATTTCAGAATCACTTGGAATCTCAACATACTCTTCCATAACTTTATTAAAGTATCCAGAACGATTCCCATTCCAAAAGAAGGTAACATGACCAAACTTCATAGTGTCACTACAAGAAAAAGTGTGAACCCCATTGTGGACCAAATATTCACCGGAAGTTTTATATTAAGACTTGAAAAATCAACATAGATTTGATCAATCAAGATCAAGAATGGTAGAAAATGAGAAATATTATTGATGAAAAGTAAACGGTGATTAACACCAATGTTTGATACATGATAAGGGTCATTTGCCCAATTCTTATTTCAGTTACAACAAAATATAAAGCAGTCCTTCAAATATTACTTTCTATTTAAGTAAGATATTAAACTATTATACTAACTAATTATCTTTAAACTTTATAATCGGCACATATTTACTCACAAATTAGTTCGTATAAAATTATAAATAACAAATTATAATACTTATCTTAATACTCTCCCTTCAAGATGAACATCTTGGAGAAATAGCTTGGATTGAATATAATTAAATATCAGAAAATCCAAAGCTTTAGATAATATATCTGTAATTTGATTCTTAGTAGAAACATATGTCAGTTTGATAAAACTAGTTAGATAATGATTTCTAACAATATGATAGTCAATGTCAAGATGCTTTGTACGTTCATGAAATAGTGCATTTTCAGAAATATGAATTGCAGCTTGATTATCGCAATATAATGTAACTAGAATTGGAATTTCAATTTGAAAATCTGTAAACAGATATGAAATCCATTTAATTTCACAAGATGTAGCCGCCAAATAACGATACTCAACCTCAGTTGATGATCTAGAAACTGTTGATTGTTTCTTGGTTTTCCAAGAGATAATAGAATTCCCAAGATAAATACAATAACATGTGAGTGATTTTCAAGTAAAAGGACAAGATCCCCAATCTGAATTTGCATAAGCCTGTAACTTAATTTTATTATCAAATGGATAAAATGTCCCAATAGAAGGAGTACCTTTTAAGTATCTTATACAACATGAAGAGAATCTTCCCAATGACAAATAGATGGTTCATTCATGAACTGAGATAGTTGTTACACATCATATACAATATCAGGTCGAGTATAATTTAAGTAAAGCAATCTCCCGACCAGTCTCCTAAACCTACTTGGTTCAGGTATAGATTTATGCAATTCTTCATGCAATTTGATACCCCTAATCATGGGGGTTTTAGCTGGTTTACATTCAATTAAACCAACATCATTATTAGATCTAATATATACTTTCTTTGATTCACATGAATGCCATTGGTAGCATGTATGATTTCTAGACCAAGATTTTTTTTGCAGTTTTAAGATCTTTAATTTTGAATTTTGAATCAATTGATTTTAATAAGCATAGAAATTTGATCAATATCATTTTCAGCTATCAATATATCGTCGACATAGATAAGTAGGGTAATAATATGATGATCACAATGTTTAATGTGTTTAATGTATAAGAAATGATCATGTTCTGATTTTTTTAAAACCCATTTGATTCAAAATAAAGAATATTTCTAAATGCAATTGTCTGGAAGCTTGTTTGAGTCCATATAGACTCTTATTTAGCTTACAAACAATATTTTTAGATTCAGATTGAAGACCATCTGGAATTTTCATATAAATTTCTTCTTCAAATGATTCATGAAGAAAAGCATTATTAACATCAATTTGGTGTAAAAAACATCTATTAGAAGTTGCTAAAGTAATAATGAGTCTAACAGTACCAATGCAAAACATTGATTAAAATCAATTCCACTCTTTTGATTTTAGCCTTTAGCTACAAGTCTTGCTTTGTACTTATTTAATGTGCCATTAACATTCAGTTTAGTTTTAAAAACACACCTACATCCAATTGCTTTCTTTCCTTTAGGTAATTCTGTTAATGTTCAAGTTCTATTAACTCTTAAAACTTCTAATTCATTATGCATAGTTTTCACCCAATCTGGATTTTGTGAGGCTTTTAAATAAGTTTGAGGTGTTTAATTATGATGAATGTTTGATAAAAAATTAAAGTATTCATCATCTTTTAAAAAAGAATGAAAAGGATAAGTGTTTGATGTATATTTACAAAGAATGAAAAGGATAAGTGTTTGATGTATATTTACTAGATTGTTTGTGTGAAGTCTCAACTTGATTAACTACAAAATTATTCATCTAAGTTGGAGTGTGTTTGTGTCGATGACTTCTTCGACAATTTAGTTTAGAAACATTCTGATTTTGTCCAGTTTCTGTATGAAACATATTATGATCTAATTTAGTGATGTGTTCATGTGAAGGTAATTCAAAAATATTTTCATTTACTAGTGTGTGATTTGGTTTTTCAGATTCGTATTCTAATGAGGAGATATACATTTAATCTTTATTTAGAGTTATTGTTAGATAAATTCATACCGGTTCGAATAAACCTAACTTAAACAAACTTCCTACGCAGGAACAAGGAACCGGACCGGATGAACAAAAGAAAACCAACTGAAGTAACCGAACCGGTCAAGATACCAAACCGATCAAGCATACTTAGAACGTGACCAAGGAAGGATCGGCCAAAGCTCAAACAGCCGATCAATCCACAAGACAAACATAACCGAAATAAGCCCGGTCACTTCACTATCAAAAGATACTCGGCCAAGTCAAGTGGCCAACCTAGGCCAAGTCAAGAGGCCGACTAGTACAAGAAGACACTTTGGGTATCTGTTGAGAATGATACCAAAGGAACAGACTGAATACTTCCATATCCATGCAAGTCTGAGGAAAGACTGTGGGCTGCAGAAAACAGTACTACCGGATCTTTCTACTTCGGGATAAGCCAGAAAGGAAATCTTCAAAGTACAGACAACTGTCCAAGCAGACAGTGCCTACATTGAGTAAAAGACAAACCCAGCAGGTTTGCTTTACAGACCGGCAGGTCTGAAACAGGATGCCAGGTCTGAGATTGACCGTCAGGTCTGAGGAGAAGACCGCAGGTCTGAGACACTGAATCACTGCATCTCTGATCAGCCAATCAGATTCAAGGCTTTGAAATATGACCGTTGGCATATTTCACCTATAAAAGGAGGCAGTTGCAGAAGAGTAAATGCGGGATTCAGAGCAGTCACTAAGAATTATTAAGTGGGACATTAAGTAAGACAAGTGAAGCGCTAAGTGCATTTACTACAAGTGATAACAGTGTGGTATTCTAAGAAAGCCTAAGTGCTAAATTCTAAGTGTGTGTTACAATTTCGGTGTAAATTGTAAGAGTGTTATCGAGCAGGAAATAAGTCTCGATCGGATTGTATTTGTATTCCTTAGTGAATATCCTTCTCGCGGTTTCGAGAGGAAGGGGTGACGTAGGAGTTTTATCTCCGAACATCCATAAAATCTGTTGTGTTATTTACTTTCTGTTGGCTTCATTACATAACCGACTAATCTAACAATACCGCTCAGAACCGAATCTACATTAACCACACCAAGTATCCAGATTTCCGAAACCGACCCACCATCCTTCAAATCCTCATCATCCGAAACCGATTCCGCCTATCATACACGTGTACCGCTTCAACTTGAAAGCAAACCTCTTCCGCGCTTGAACCTAGTTCAAGGGTTTGTGACAGGTTGTGTAGTATTGAAACCCCGGTGTTAATCTCTAACCGGATTAATCACCACCCTACGAGTGAGAACCGCTAACCGGTCCAACCCCCGGTCCACCAGCGGCGACCTAGATCCTAACAATTGGTATCAGAGCAGTTAGTTTCAATACTCAAGCAAACATGTATCAAGATAGGCCTCCAATGCTAGAAGGTGATGACTTTGCCAACTGGAAGGCACGCATGCACCTACATCTAGTCACCTTGGATGATGAAATGGAGTCCATTCTGACCGAAGGACCGATAGTCATTGATAAAGATAGAAAAGAATGGACGGCTGAAGATAGGAGAAGGAACAATCTGGACAACCATGCAAGAAACCGGATCTCCAACAGCGTGGACAGGAATACATATTGCAAGATCAGAGATTGCAAAACCGCGAAGGAGACTTGGAACACGGTCATCCAGATCTTTGAGGGAAATGAAAGAACAAAGGAGAACAAAATAATGGTGGCCACACAGAGGTTTGAAAGCATCAAAATGAAACCAGGGGAAACTATGAAGGAATACAGTGACCGGTTCACTGGTGTATTAGATGAGTTAGCAAATCTGGGCAAGAAGTACGACAACAAAGAGGTCATCATGAAGGTCTTGAGATCTCTTCCGAGTGCTTGGGATATAAAGACGATGGTCATGAGAGAATCAAAGAGCCTACGTAAGATGAAATTATACGATGTATTCGAAGATCTTAAGGCATATGAGTTCGAGATGAATTCCAGAACTGAAGAGGAAGTCTCGGCCTCAACGTCAACCAGAGCACTGTTCACATCTACGGAACCGGCTGCACCTGTTCCTGCTCCTATATCTACATCTGCACCGGTACCGATTCCTGCACCTGCACCGATCAGAACCGCCGAACAGTTTACTGAGGACGCCATGGCAATGCTTGCACAGAAGTTTGGGAGGTTCATGAAAAGGAGCCAACCGACAAACAACTACTATGGTGACAAATCCAATATAAGATGCTATAACTGTAATTGTATGGGACATTTTAAGTGGGAATGCAGGAAACCAAGGAGAGATACACAGAAACCAGACTACCAAAACAACCGGAACAACTATCAACAAACCGGTGAAGGAAGTGAGGTACCGAAAGCACTGATAGCCGATGATGGAGGAAGCCTATGGGCTCACAGTGACAGTGACGATGACCTCACATGTCTCATGGCAAATGAGGAACAGGTATTTGACTCTCCCTGTGAAGAATTTACTAAAGATGAGTTATATAATGCATTGAATGACATGGTAGAAGAATATAAGAACCTATTGATCATGTTACCTAAGCACCTCAACATCAAAACCGATCCCATAGTACCTATCCCAGTAGAACCAGAGGTACCCATCACAACCGAACCGGAGGTCATACAATCTGATGATACTCATACCCTAGAAACCGAATTAGACCCTAAGATCGAACAACCTAGTGAGTCGACTAGAGAACTAACCGAGAAAGAGAATGCCAGATTTCGGTATACGATGGCCGCCTATAGGAGATCTAGCGATATAGTAAAGAACCTGAATAAAGAATACAGGCATCCACGTTGTAAGAATGGCCTAGGATACACAGAGAACAGATCTAAAAACCGAAAATCCATATGGAAAGCAAAGCTTACAAAAGGAAACCTTCCCTTTATAAAATTCCTTAAGAGCACCTGTACAGCTGAAGAAGAGGAGACCGCATATTATAGGGAAGAAAAGACAAAGTATGACTATGTTGGCCCAACCGATTCATGGCTTGACCTTGAGAAAAGGAAAGCAGAAATCCTCAAATATAAGAAAGACTTCCCTGAACCACGTAGATCAAACTATAGATCATCAAACCAAAGACCACCATCATTTAGGTCATCTGTAGGGAAACCGAAATACACCAGACCAAGTGTGAGGAGAACAGTTGAAACTTTAGCAAAGAAGACCGTTCGATTTATCAAGGTTTGGATACCTAAGGGACTAATCGCATGTGGACCCAAGTAAATGTGGGTACCAAATAGTTGTAAATATGTACTTTTTGCAGGATCCAAAGAAACGGCTAGGAAACTCCGAATGGTTCTTGGACAGCGGTTGCTCCAGACACATGACCGGAAATAGCAATCTGCTAACCGACATTAGATCAGTAACCGGTGCTCCTATCACTTTCGGTGACAACTCTAAAGGTAAAACCGTGGGCAAGGGTAAGATTGTCCATGGTAACCTAACTATTGACAATGTACTTCTAGTTGAAAACCTACGTTTTAATCTACTTAGCATTAGTCAGATGTGTGATGCCGGATACACAGTAGAATTCCTTAAACATGCATGCTTAGTTAAGAACTCTCAAGGGATAGTGCTACTAACCGGAAATAGGATAGGTAACATCTACAAGGTAGACTGGAAAACTAGAGTAGAACACCCTATATGCATGATAGCTAAGACTGATCAAACCTGGCTATGGCACAAAAGACTAAACCATCTAAACATGAAAACACTAAACTACATTCGTGGTAAGAAACTAGTTGAAGGCATCCCGGACATAGTATTTAACCAGGATAAGGTTTGTTCAGCATGCCAAATGGGTAAACAAACTAGGTCATCGTTTAAGAGCAAAGGAAATCTCCAATCTAGCCGATGCCTAGATCTTCTACACATGGATTTATTTGGACCAATTCAGGTCATAAGCCTAGGCGGTATGCTCTACACCATGGTAGTTATTGATGATTACTCTAGATATACATGGGTAATATTTTTACCATCTAAACGTGAAACGGTATCAAACCTAATCAACCTCCTTAAGCGTTTGCAAAATGAAAAATCAACTCGTATAAATTGCATTCGAAGCGATAGAGGTACCGAATTTACTAATAGCACATTAACTGCATATCTTGATGAATCCGGCATTAGACACGAGTTGTCTAGTGCTAGGACTCCTCAACAAAATGGCCTGGCCGAGAGAAGAAACCGGACTCTCAAGGAAGCCGCACGGTCCATGATAGCCGACTCCGGCATTGCTCAGAAATATTGGGCTGAAGCTATCAACACTGCATGCCATACACAAAACCGGTCCTTGATTAACAGATTTCACAACAAAACACCATATGAGGTTTATTTTAACAGAGTTCCTAAACTTAAATACCTCAGGATTTTCGGTTGTAAATGTTATATTCATAATAATGGTAAAACCCAACTCACTGCTTTTGATGCAAAGACCGACACCGGCATTATGCTAGGATACTCGTCGGTAAGTAAAGCATATAGAGTATATAACAATAGAACTGCAACCATGGAGGAAACAATTCACGTTGTTTTCGATGAATCGGTTGAAAGCAACACTGCTTCATGCTTTGATCTACACAACAGACTGGAAAATAACGATATTCATTCTGATAGCGAAGATGAGACCCCGGTCTTCAGGGGATTTGTCCATGACCTAATGGGTAATATTGATACCCAGCCGGATCAAGCTGTTTCACAGCAGGAAGCTGACACTTCGGTCCAACCCGAGGAAGCCGGTCGGTCTGACAATCTTGGTCAGCCTACCGACATGTCTAGCCTTGATCAAATAAACGGTAACTTGGTAGACACCCTTGAGCTGAATCTCAGAAGAAATAGTAAACATCCTCCTGAGAAAATTATAGGTGACCCTTCAGAACCTGTTCGAACTAGGAGTCAACTTCTGGAAGGATATTTTAACTCTGCTTTTATATCCCAGATTGAACCGAAAAGAATAGATGAAGCATTGTCAGATCCGCATTGGATCTTGGGAATGCAAGAAGAGCTAAACCAGTTCGAGAGTAGTAAAGTCTGGTACTTAGTTCCCAGACCGAAAGATAAATCGGTCATAGGAACAAGATGGGTATTCAGAAACAAACTCAATGAGGACGGTTTGGTCACGAGGAACAAAGCCAGATTAGTGGCTCAAGGCTACAAACAGGAAGAAGGCATTGACTTTGAAGAGTCATTTGCTCCTGTAGCCAGGATTGAAGCCATTAGGATTTTTCTTGCATTTGCTGCTTTCAAAAATTTCAAAGTTTTTCAAATGGATGTTAAAAGTGCATTTCTGAACGGTGATATACGTGAAGAAGTGTACGTTGAACAGCCACCCGGCTTCAAAAATGCTGCACTTCCAAACCATGTATACCGGCTAAACAAAGCTTTATACGGTCTAAAGCAAGCACCAAGAGCCTGGTATGATACACTAACCGCATTCCTAGTAGAGCATGATTTCACCATCGGTTCAGTGGATAAGACCTTGTTCAAATTTGAAAAGAAGGAACATATCCTACTTGTTCAAATCTATGTAGATGATATTATTTTTGGTTCCACTGACCCCAAGCTTTGTGACAAATTTTCAAAAATGATGACTGACAAATTTGAAATGAGTATGATGGGAGAATTAAGTTTCTTCCTAGGTCTTCAGGTTAAGCAACTCAAGGAAGGAACATTCATCAGTCAACCTAAATATACCAAGGAGCTCCTGAAGAAATTCGGTATGGATACCTGCTCCTCGGCGGCCACTCCAATGAGTTCATCCATTAAATTGGACAGAGATGATGAAGGACAATCAGTAGATCAGATTGCATACCGGGGCATGATCGGTTCCCTGCTATATCTGACAGCAAGTAGACCGGACATCCTGTTTGCAGTTGGTGTATGTGGGAGATTTCAAGCAAATCCAAAGCAATCCCATTACACAGCCGCAAAGAGGATACTGAAGTATCTAAAGGGCACACCTGATGTCGGTCTGTGGTACCCAAAGGACTCATCATTCAATCTAACGAACTACTCAGACGCAGACTATGCAGGCTGCAAGATTGACAGAAAGAGCACCAGCGGAACATGTCAGTTCCTTGGTGACCGACTGGTATCATGGCATAGCAAGAAGCAGACATCCGTGGCTACATCAACCGCAGAAGCTGAATACTTGGCGGCCGGAAGTTGCTGTTCTTAACTTCTCTGGATCCAACAGCAGCTGAAGGACTTCGGTATTACAGCCGAAGAGTCTCCAATTTTCTGTGACAACACAAGTGCCATTGCGATTACATACAACCCGGTTCTCCATTCCAGAACCAAGCACATCGACATAAGGCATCATTTCATTCGAGAGCATGTCACGCTGAAGCATATCCGGCTGGAATACGTACCCACCGATCAACAAGTAGCCGATATCTTCACAAAGCCTCTACAGGAAGCTAAGTTCTCTCAATTTAGACTTACTCTTGGCTTAACCGACATCAGTCAGATCCTTCCTAAGGATACTTAAAAGGAAAACCGGCTTCGACAGATAAAACAGGTAGTTCTTCTTAAGCTGCTGATCTTTGAATTCTCAAGATGCCTATGGAAGAACCGCCCAGCTCATCAGACAGAGTAAACCGACCGGCTACTTGGTGGAAACACCAGCTAACCGCATCGGGATGAACAACTGATGACTGACCGGTTCTGAAGCAGGTTATCCTAGATTATTTGAATTTCACAGATGTGGAACAACTACCAATGTTTGTAGATGTCTGTTCTGAAATGTTGCCTTTTCAAAGAAAACTGGTCGCGCCTAAAAAGACGTGAAGATCTTTTGATATCTTTCATGGTTCAGGCCTATGACCGACACCTAGACTGCAAACATACCCATTTTGGTGAAAAACATTTTATCCTGCAGTTAATACATGTCACTCCATTTAATGCCTGGACAATAGGTTAGCCCCTAAACTAGTATTTAAGAGAGGGAAACGCTCACCACAAAACTCACAAGTCACAAGAATATCCTCTCACTAAGGCAAACTAACCATGTCTCAATTCCCAAACATCCTCCAAGTAGATTTTGAATCCTGTACCGGTACCGAACACTATGAGGTGTATCGGATGATTAAGAAATTAGAAGACACCGGTCTCCAGTATTTTCTGGATGATAAGCAAATCATCTACCCTGCATCCGTCATGGAATTCTACTACAATGCCAGGGTATTCCGAGGCACACCCCATTTTGAGACCCACATCCAATCCAAGGTTGGGGGTGTAATTTTCGATTTCACCGAGCAGGACTTTGGTCGGTGTTTCAGTCTGCCCAAGCAAGGGATCACAGATCTCAATCCTCCTGCAGACATTAAGGCTGAGGTATCCCTAGCCTTTGCCCGGTCGGATGAACCTGTCAATGATCATGGTTCTAAATCTCTCTTGAGGGCTGAGTACCAGCTCCTCAATGATGTGTTAGGAAGGGGCATCTTTGGAAGAGATGTCACCAATACCTATTGCGTGGCAAGTTTCAACATGATGGCCGCCATCATTACTGGCACACCGGTAAACTGGTCCCGGGTGCTGTTCGACACCTTAGTTTGGATGATTAACGTTCAGTCAGTCGGTCTCATTCCCCAAATGAGCACCCTTCTGGTGGAACTCGGCGTTCCAACTTGCCCTGGCGAAGGCCTGAACCAGGCTCAGGTGCTAACCAGGGAAATGACCGACTCTTTCTATAGTCGGTTTGAAAGAGAATGGAGGAGGAGGAACTTCAACCCCCCTCGCTAAGTCACTTCGTCTGGCATCCGGTCGTTTTGCTGCATGTACCGGATGCATCATTAATCTATTCAACTCTGACCATATCGGCCTCATCCATGTCCACTTCGGTTTTATTTGTGCTTTCTTTAACTTCATCATTTATGTATGTCATTTTCGGTGTTGTCTCTACAGTTTTCGGTCTCCATCTAATCTATATCATTATGTGTTAAATGCATTCAATGAGATAATCCAATTTAATGAGATAACTCCCAACCACCCGCATATTTAATTCCCAACTAATCTGGTCACTTTTCAACTACCATTTACCTCGAGATCCGCAAACCGCCACTTCCCAATGCACTTTGGAAAGGAAAAGATTCTTTCCCTTAATAATACAAAACTAACCATCAATGCTCAGATTTTCCCTCCAAAAACGATTCTATATAAGGAGCCATCCTCCCTTCACTTTCTCACATCCACAATCGCTTGCACTTCTCTTGAATCTCTCTCTCTCTCTACATCATAATCATGCCAAGCCGAACTTTGGGAAATTTTCTAAGTGTTGACTTCGGCTCATGCTTGGCCGAATGGGACTATGACCATCCAAAGAAACACATGTTTGAAAGTCTCATTGTTACCGGTCTACAAGCCTTCCTTGACGAATCCGGTCCCATACTGACTGAGGATGTCAAGGAATTTTTCAGAAATGCCATCAACTGGGGAGATCGCATTGTAACCACTGTAAGGAATCATACCTTCCGGCTTGATGAAGCCGAATTTGCCACCCTCTTCAATCTGCCCAAAGAAGGGTTCTCTGATTTTCCGGCCATGGAGGGTACTGATGAATACTACTATGGGTTCCGCTGCTTAGGAACCTTCGATACGGTGGAAACCCATGGGTTAAAGACCCGTCTCGGTCGTAGCACTCAGCTACTTCTTGAGATTGTCACTCGGTCCATTCTGTGCCAATCTGTAAATCAGCGGTTTTCAAAGAATACCTACAATATGATGACCCACATCTACAACCACACGCCCATTAATTGGGCAGCGGTCCTGTTTCAAACTTTGAGGAAAATGGTGCGGACCAAGAAGGGTCTCGGCTTTGCACCCCACATCAGCAGGCTGATTCTCAAGTACCGGCCAGATTTTGGACCGGGTACACCGGCATCCCCCTCAAATATTCTCGATAGAGATGCCGTGGTGGAAAAGTATTCCAGAATGGTGCTTACTGCTTAAACATCTTTATTTAAATGTCTTTCTTTCGTCCTATCGGTTTCCATTCTAATAAAATATCGTTTCAGTTTTGATCGCTTCTCTTTACTCTTTGTATCCATCTAACATAACCGGCTTAATATCGTTCGTATCCGGTTTCATAAAATCTGCTTAAACACCGATCAATCAAAATATCTGAAACACTATTAGAAACCGATCTGCCATTCGGTCTCAAAGAAAAGATTGCGTCACCGATGACATAGACAAACTTTTGGAGGGAAAACTCCCGCTCAAAGACACCACACACCGTTTCGCACGAAACCATGTCCTTTCATTTTGGAGGGAAAACTCCCGCCCATTCATGATGGGACGGTTTGGCTTCCAAACCGTGCCTATAAAAGGGGGCCTTCGTCATATTTTTCATTCTCACACAAATTCACTTTCTCTCTCTAAACTTCTAAAATCCTTTGAAGCCGAATTCTTTCATTTTCAAACTCTTCAAACATGGGTCGTGATTCGGCGTTGTTCAAACTATACTCTCAAGTGGACTTCGAGGAGATTCGGCAGAACGGAACGGCCGAAGCAAAAGAAGTAATTGACCGATTGATTAAAACCGGTTTGGAATATCTACTAGACGGTCCCCACGTAATATACAAGGACGCGGTCGAAGAGTTCTTCAAAACCGCAACCGTTTCCTACGACAGGATCCTCGCAACGGTTTGCGGCTCCCAAATAGAAATCACCGAAGCTGTAGTGGCCGAAAGTCTGCATCTCCCAACTACCGGTATGGACGCAACAGCAGAGATGGACGATGACGTTTTTAAGATGGCTTGCCGCCGTGTATCAGCAACAAACAAGCCGGTTCCCACATCCGGAAAGAAACAACTACTGAAACCGGAGCTCATCCCGGCGTGTGACGTTTTTGCCAGGGCGATACTGGCAAGGGGAGGAAATTTCAGCAATCTGACCAAAGACAAAATCAGAATGATTTTTCGTCTAATGGAAGGCACAGAGATCAACTGGGCAAGATCGGTTTTCAGCAATCTTATGGAAATGGTGAGACCGGACTCAGATAGGTCTTGGGGGTATGCCGTACAACTCGGCAAGATCTTCTTACATCTGAAGATCAAAGTCGGTCCCGGTGTTGGAATACTAAAACGTAGCATCATCCGATCAAGGCATTTTCTTCCAAGAAAGCAGTCGGCCTCCAGTTCCACAGGTGGCCGAAAGAAGAAAGCCGCAAAGAAAAATACCCCGGCAAAAGCAAGCACCGGAGGAAAGAGAAAAGAAAAGGTAATTTTCGAAGATCCACCTCAACAAACAGAGGATGAGGAGTGGGACGATGAGGAAGCCGACACAGAGGGAACCGAAAACAGAACGGACCATGACGATGATCTTTCGGCTCGGAGTCCGACCGATGCCGAACAAAGCTTCAATCCTGAGACCACCGAGGGTGAGGACGGGGTTGATGAAGGAGACAATGATGAAAGAGCCGATGATGGAAACTTCAACAGAGAGGAGGCCGACGAAGCGGAGGCCGAAAGACTAGCCCAGAATATCTTTCAGGGCATTATCAGAAGAGACGAGGATGTCATTGACCTATATCTGGAGTGGCATGAGTACCGGTTTAATACAAAGTATAAAGACATCCTATCGGACCACTCGCAAGAACACTGCATCGCCAGATTGGAGGAAGTGGAGGACAATATCCTACGTCTCACCAAATCCAATACCATTCAGGAAATACAATGCCGAACTTGCCTACTGATACCGAGAAGTCATCTTCGACAGATAAGAAGGCGTATCAGAAAGATTAAGGAAGAATATGCCGAAGGGGGATCGGTGTCTACAGTAGCACCGCTAGTATTAGAAAAGCTTGAAAAGGGCAAATTGGAAATACGCCAAGAGATAGAGCGGTTAGAGGCTATATGCAAACAGAAACAAGTTCCGGTGTATACCGCTCCGGTCATCGAAGATTTTCAAACAGACTGGACAACAGAGGACACTGCGACACCAAGGGACATTGAGACACCACTGCCAGAAAATGATGAGGTACCGACTTCAAAAACTGTTGAAGAACAAACTCTAGAAAATGTCGAGGTACCGATCTCGGAAGTTGCGGTAACGAACTTAGAGGATGCGGTCACATTGGAACCTCCTAATGAGAATGCTGCACTGATGGACTCCAGTGAGAGAGCAGATCCTGATACGACCGAGCAGTCCCCTCCCACTCCACCACCGGAAGCCACCGTTTCAGTTCCTCCTAAGGAATGGATTGAAGACCGGCTCCAAGAGTTTGAAGCATCCGTTTCGGAACGGATTGGTGAGCAACTTAAGAAAT
The DNA here is from genome assembly GCF_907164915.1 of Impatiens glandulifera. NCBI lineage: Eukaryota > Viridiplantae > Streptophyta > Magnoliopsida > Ericales > Balsaminaceae > Impatiens > Impatiens glandulifera. Next base: position 121,257,521 of record NC_061862.1, on the reverse strand, counting down.
TTGAAGCGTCCACATCGGGGCAGATTGAAGACCGGCTTCAGAAACTTGAGGCATCAATACCGGAGCAGATTGATGACCGCATACTTGAACACAACGTCTCTAAGCTTCAACCGCTCAAGGATAGATGCGAGAACATTTTCGATACGGCTATGAAGTTCGCCGATGTGACAAAACAGGTTGTGGATCAACATCAAACACGCCTGGAGCAACTCAGCACCGGACTATGGGAAGAGGCCGGTGAGCGAGAAAACTGTGCTCAGCATATTGTAGCTCTGGAGGGTCTCACTTCGGAATTAAAGAAGGATTTCGAACGGGTCGACCCAACAATTGAACGAGTCTCGGTACTGGAAAAGAAGAACGAAGATCTCGTGGCCGAAGTAAAGGCACTTACTGCACAGATGGCCGAAATCCTGAAAGCTAAGGAAAATGCGGATGCCGCGGCTATAGAGGCCGATGCTCTGGTTGCTAAGAGAATCCAGGAAAGGCTGGACGCCGAAGTCAACAAAGACAAAGAGGCGCCGCGAGCGACTCCGCTGACCGAGGAAGAAGTAGAGGCCGAGAGAATAAGAAGGGCTGAGAGCATGTATCCAGGGTATGCTGAACAAATAGCAAGACAAGCTGCGGATGATGCCGAACGGCTGGAGAAACAAAAACGTGGGCTGGAAGAGTTCTCCGAAGCGAACAAGAAGAAAAAGAAAGTGGCCCCCTCTGCTTCAGCATCGGTCGCCTCCGCCTCAGCACCAAAGAAAAGAAAGAAGCCGGCTCCTAAGAAAGTTCGGATTGTGGAGATGCTCAATATAATTTCTGACCCGGTCGAGACGGGTACTTCACAGCAAGACGACCAAGTCGAGGATGAACTCGAAGAACAGCTGCGGTACCGATCTAAAAGACCACGACACTCCACGCAACCGCAACCGCAACCGCCACCGCAACCAAAGAGAAAGAAGAGTGCCTACGAATTCACGGACTCAGAATAGGGACTATTCTTCTTTTTCTTACTTACCTTAGTACTTTTGCTTAGTCTTTTCCGGTTATCTATGAATATATAAAGTTATTTTTGAATACCGGCCTTATTTTGCATTTCCACATGATTTTGATAATTTTAAATAAAATAATCAAAAAGGGAGAAATTGTTAGATAAAAGATAGAGATTCCTCCAAAACCCCTCCCCCAAAATTTTTCGAAAAATTCTCTAAGTCTTTTTCAAAATCGGCCAAACAAAACAACCGGCCTACGGTTGCAAACTTACATGATTTTGATAATTTTAAATAAAATAATCAAAAAGGGAGAAATTGTTAGATAAATTCATACCGGTTCGAATAAACCTAACTTAAACAAACTTCCTACGCAGGAACAAGGAACCGGACCGGATGAACAAAAGAAAACCAACTGAAGTAACCGAACCGGTCAAGATACCAAACCGATCAAGCATACTTAGAACGTGACCAAGGAAGGATCGGCCAAAGCTCAAACAGCCGATCAATCCACAAGACAAACATAACCGGAATAAGCCCGGTCACTTCACTATCAAAAGATACTCGGCCAAGTCAAGTGGCCAACCTAGGCCAAGTCAAGAGGCCGACTAGTACAAGAAGACACTTTGGGTATCTGTTGAGAATGATACCAAAGGAACAGACTGAATACTTCCATATCCATGCAAGTCTGAGGAAAGACTGTAGGCTGCAGAAAACAGTACTACCGGATCTTTCTACTTCGGGATAAGCCAGAAAGGAAATCTTCAAAGTACAGACAACTGTCCAAGCAGACAGTGCCTACATTGAGTAAAAGACAAACCCAGCAGGTTTGCTTTACAGACCGGCAGGTCTGAAACAGGATGCCAGGTCTGAGATTGACCGTCAGGTCTGAGGAGAAGACCGCAGGTCTGAGACACTGAATCACTGCATCTCTGATCAGCCAATCAGATTCAAGGCTTTGAAATATGACCGTTGGCATATTTCACCTATAAAAGGAGGCAGTTGCAGAAGAGTAAATGCGGGATTCAGAGCAGTCACTAAGAATTATTAAGTGGGACATTAAGTAAGACAAGTGAAGCGCTAAGTGCATTTACTACAAGTGATAACAGTGTGGTATTCTAAGAAAGCCTAAGTGCTAAATTCTAAGTGTGTGTTACAATTTCGGTGTAAATTGTAAGAGTGTTATCGAGCAGGAAATAAGTCTCGATCGGATTGTATTTGTATTCCTTAGTGAATATCCTTCTCGCGGTTTCGAGAGGAAGGGGTGACGTAGGAGTTTTATCTCCGAACATCCATAAAATCTGTTGTGTTATTTACTTTCTGTTGGCTTCATTACATAACCGACTAATCTAACAATACCGCTCAGAACCGAATCTACATTAACCACACCAAGTATCCAGATTGCCGAAACCGACCCACCATCCTTCAAATCCTCATCATCCGAAACCGATTCCGCCTATCATACACGTGTACCGCTTCAACTTGAAAGCAAACCTCTTCCGCGCTTGAACCTAGTTCAAGGGTTTGTGACAGGTTGTGTAGTATTGAAACCCCGGTGTTAATCTCTAACCGGATTAATCACCACCCTACGAGTGAGAACCGCTAACCGGTCCAACCCCCGGTCCACCAGCGGCGACCTAGATCCTAACAGTTATATTATTTGAAATTAATGGTTTCTCTTGAAAAAGAAAAATGTCTTCATGAAAAGTAACATCTCGAGATGTTGTGATTTCTCCCGAATCAACAAGATATCCTTTTTGGTTTGAAGGATATGCAATAAAACACACTTTATGCCTCTATCTGGAAATTTTGACTTGATTGGTAGAGGATTTTCAATATAACAAAGACTTTCAAAAACTTTTAGAATATTATAATCAAATTCAGTTTCAGTGAGCATATAAAAATGTGTTTTCCATTTTAAAACATATGTAGGCATTTTGTTTATTAAATATGTAGCAGTAAGTAGAGATAATGACCAAAAACTAATTGGCACACTAGAATGTTTCAGTAAGCATCTTGCAACCCGTGTTAAATGTCTGTGTTTGCGCTCTACAACTCCATTTTGTTGTGGAATATAAACACAAGTCTTTTGACGAATTATTCCCATGCTATTAAAATATTTAGAACATTTAGCATTAACAAATTTTGTTCCATTGTCACTTCTGATTGTTTTAACACTATTATTAAAATGATATCCAACCATGAGAATAAAGATTTTAATCTTATAAAAAACAAGTGTTTTGTCTTTAAGAGGAAAAGCCTATGTGCATCTTGAAAAATCATCTACTATTATAAGCATATAGGCTATGTTTGTCAAAGACTCTTCTTTATAAGGACCCCATAAATCAATGTGTATAAGATCAAACTTGTCATTTGAAAAGGACAAACTGTTTTGAAAAGGCATTCTATGAAACTTTGTAATTAGAAAAGTTGAACAATGACACATTTTATTTACTAAAAAAGGAAATATTATTTTCAAGACTTTATTAGATGGATGCCCACATCTTTGGTGCACCATCGCAAACTCACTAACATTGAAGGAATTTTCAGAAACAATGTGTACTATTTCTTTATCGATATCTTTTAAAGTAGAAAAGAAAAAAAGATTTACAACTCTCTTTCCAATTTCATAGATTGCATTTTGATCATGGTCTTACAACACACAATTATTTTCAAAAAAAAGTGCAGGTTATCTTCTTATTATCTTGTATTAATTTAGCTACTGAAATGAGGTTATATTTTAAATCTGGTGCAATAAGTACTTATTTCAGGAGAAAATTCTCATTTAACCTTAAATCTCCAACTTCACTAATGGATTTGGAAGATCCATCTGCAAATTATAAGGATTTGTTTTGCTCCAACTTATGTATGTATGTAAAAAAAATTCTATTATTGCATATGTGACTACTAGAACCTGAGTCTATCAGCCACATATTCTTTTCTTTCTCTAAATGATTTAGGTTCATGCTTAATTCAATAGCTGTAAAAATATAAGAGTTAGTAGACTTACCTGCTTCAAATTTTATGCTCTTTCCTTCTCCTGCTCCATTTGAAGTTCCTTCTCCATTTACATCCATCCTCATTTCTTTAATCAACCTCTGAATTGCTTTAAATTCTCCTTGAGAGATTTCAGATTGTGCATCTTCATCATCAGAAAATGGAGTGTTTGTTGCATATACTGCATTTCTTTTCTTTGGATATTTTCACCATTCAGGATAGCTCAGAATTCTGAAACATTATTCTTTAATATTCCCTCTCATACTACAGTAATTATACATTGTGTTCTTGTTATTATACCTTCCATCATCAGGTCTCCTTGTCTTCTTCGTAGGTCCTCCATTTGAATTCATGAACATGGCCGAATGATATTCATGATTTTGAATATTAATTTGTCTTTTTTTCTCAACATTGAGTAGCGTGGTGAAAGATTTGTAAACATTTGGTAGAGGGTCCATAATGAGTATAAAATCCTTGATGTTTTCAAAAAATCATTAAGGCCTAATAAGAACAAGTATATTGCTCTTTTCATAATCTATTAGCACTTGTTTTGCTAATTTACATCCAACACATGTGTCTATGTTACTTCTATCACAACTACAGTTATTATGTGGTTGTAAATGTAGAATTTCATCATAGTAAAGCCTAATTTTCGAATGGTACTATTCTAGGTCTAAGTTACCTTGTTGAATTGTGTAGATGTTCTTCCTCAATTGATACTGTGTTGGACCAGTGTTTCCTTCATAGTGTGCTTTGATTTCGTCCCACAATTGCTGTGAAGTAAGAGTGCTCTGAAAATGAACTTTATTCTTCTTATCAATAGTATTCATAATCCAAGTTCTTACATTTGCGTCGACCATCCTCCAAAGTATAGCTTCTTTGTTATCACTCGGCATCTTACATGAACCATCTATAAAACATGTCTTCATCTTGGCCAGAAGTCCTAATTGAACGCTCGTGCTCCACTCGAAGTAGTTGATCCTTGTAAGAACAATCGATGTAAGAACGGTTGAAAAAGATTCTCCTCCATGTAGATATAGAGGATCAGTACGATCACACTTTTTTTTCTTCCATTTGAAAGCGTAGAGGAGATGGATCTTGAAGAATTTCTTCTACAACTGTGTTAGGGTTTTTATCCTCCACTAGTTGTTCGTTGACACTTGAGTCTTGATGAATCTTGAATCATGTTCTTTAATAGTTAAGTGGTGTACCTTAGAATTAGGGCATAGATCGTCGTTATCATAATCAAACGGATTGTAGATTGGTAAATCTTTTGTAGATTGTTTTCCCTTGTGCCCTGGTACCATATTAAGACTTAATGAATCAACATGGATTTGATGAATCAAGATCAAGAATGGTAGAAAGTGAGAAATATTATTGATGAAAAGTGAACGGTGATTAACACCAATGTTTGATACATGAAAAGGGTCATTTGCCCAATTCTTGTTTTAGTTACAACAAAATATAAATTAGTCCTTCAAATATTACTTTCTATTTAAGTAAGATATTAAACTATTATACTAACTAATTATCTTTAAACTTTATACTAACTATCACTTTTAAAAGAAAGACCAACACTCCATCTAAACAATATGTTTTGAAAATATAACAAATATCTAATCTTCATCATTACTTCTCTTGGAAATAACAAGTATATCTAACTTTAAGTATAACACCACTAGATATGCTAACCGATCCCTAGCTGTTTAAATGACACATTCCCTTCCACCTAAATCATACTTAAGAAAATCATCAAACAAAATGTCTTGTCTTCTTGCAAACATTGTTCTTTTCGCCGACTTCAAATCAACTTCTCAATCTGAAAATGTTGAAATTCAATGTCTATTCTGATACTTCGAAAGTTCCGGTTTATGAAAATTCCTGGAGGACCGATATGTCATTGACTACAATATAGTCAATGAGTTATTCAGAACTACCAAGGTTATTGAGGGGAACATTATCCTCGCTCAAGTTCACGGTAAAACTATCTTCTTTAGTGAGATAGATCTTGCACTAAGCTGCAGTTTGCCCACTGAAGGTTTTACCGATCTTACCTTCCCTCCAATGGTCATCAATGAGATGCGTCATCATTTTTCTGGCTCTATGACTTTAATAAACACTTGGGGACCCAAGAGCTCTCTTCAAAACGAGTTCCAAATCCTGAGTGAAATCCTGAGCAAAAGTTTTCTTGCAAGGGCAAACACCCAACAATATACCCAGAAAATCTTTGAAATGATGGTTGCCATCACCGAAGGCACTTCGGTGAACTGGTCCCGGATCATATTCAACAATCTGAAGGAGGTGATCATTTCCAACACAGGACAAACCGGATATTCTCCACAACTATACGGTATGTTCTTTGATCTCAACATCTATCTCGGCCCAAGTGATCCGAACCAGTTTCTGACAAAGGACAAGATTCAAGCGCGCCTACACCGGATGGACAAAGCAAAAGCCAGAAAACTCTGGCTATAGGTCCATCCCACTACTAGTTTTAGGATCCATTTGTTTAAAATGTATCTCAAAATTCATAACCGATTATTTTGTTGGTCTTTCGGTTATGAAGGTTTTCAGTTCTAATGAAATTCGGTGTTAAAAAATTTCGGTCTATTTCCTTTACAAATGCTCAATTTGTAACCGGGCACACTCTCATGGAGAAGCTATCGCTTCTCAAGTTTAAATAGAATATGTTAAAAACAAAGCCTACACTTAACCATTTCTCAAAATCTTGACCGGTCAACCAAGCCAGGACAATCTACGTCACACTTTCCCAAGATACATTTTTTAAAATAGAATATTTTGTTCAAGTCTCAAAATGCATTCAATTTGGGAATATTGACAAAGATATCTCATAACGGATAAATCCTTTCAATATATGAAGACAATAAATGCTTTCAAAACCATTCAACTATTTAAGGAACTCGTCACCCACAAATCAATATCACAACATTCTTGGCGTCTCTCTCTAGACTAAAACTTTTTCACCCAACACCTTTCAAGATAAACTCACAACTCAGAAACTCTCTATTCATTGATATCGAATCCGTTCTATCCTCCAGATCAAGAGAAATCATTTTCTATCCTCTTTTTCATTCCGGCTTGCAGAAATTTCTTGAAAGATCTGATTCCATCCTAGAAGAGGAAGTCATCGAATTCTTCAATAACGTTGTTGTAAGGGATGATGGAAGTATCACCACTTACATAGACGATGCACTCTTTCGGATCTCTGAAGATTCATTTGCAGAATTCTTCGATCTACCATCTGAAGGATTTTTGGATTTTCAATCTCATCTCATCCAGGAAAATGAGGATTTCTCCTACATACTCTCTAGCACCCCCAATCCTGTCGACTATCACGACCACAAATCTAATCTTTCTCCCCACTTTGAAATCTTCAATGACATCATTCAACGTTCCATTCTAGGACATATGACGAACCAGCATTACACTCGGCAAATCTATGAAATGATAATCGCAATATCACAGAACACGCCCATCAGTTGGGCCTCCATCATCTTCAACCACTTGAAGATGCTAATTCAATCTCCTAGAAAAAGGATCGGCTTCACTCCTCATATTAGTCGATATCTTCACTCCATCATCCCAAATCCTGGACCAGGAACCTAGTGAGTCCAGCCAAAATTGTGACCGATGAAACGGTGGGAAGTTGGATTCAAAGAATAGAATCAAGCACCGGTATAATAGTGGAAAGATGGATTCAAAGACTAGGACCTAAGAACTAAGTCTTTAATTTTTCGCACTTGTATTTTCTGAACAATCCAGTCATTTTGTTGTACGACCGATTGTTATATCTATATTCGCATATTTAAACTCAACCGCTAAACTCAATTTCCATTAACTTAAATGTTTCGGTTAATTTCAAACATTTCGGTTAACTTCAAAGTTTCGATTAACTTCAAAATCTCGGTTTAAACTTCAAACATTCCGGTGTATCTCAGATAACTCGGTTCACTTCACTTTAACGTTTAAAACTAATCGTCGTTATCGCCCATAATTTACCGCCCTTAGTTTACAGCTAATCTCTTACCGCCTATAGTTTACCGCCAAAAGTTACCGCATTAACTTTTGGAGGGAAACTTTGGCGCCCTTTCCCAGAAGAATGTGACGGTTCAGTTATGTAACCGTCACAACCGCTTCATATATCTCATTATTCAATCACGCTTACTCTCTCTCTCTCTTGCATTCTAACTGCTCTTGATTTCATTTTACTCTACATCCTTAAAGCTCTTTTCTAAATCTCAATATGGGACTTGATAATGCACTATTTGTTCATATAGTGCAGGTTGATTTCAAGGACATCAACGACAACGGAACTGCAGAAATCAAGAGGGTGATGGATTTGGTGGTCCTTCCCATAGTGATGAATCCTTCCCAGACGGACCGTTCGTGGTCCATCAGGACGAAGTTAAGGAGTTCTTTGAGAACGCCAATCTCAAGAAAATGGTTATCTCTTCAATGGTGGGCAGTACCAACTTCCAGCTATCGTAGGAGATATTCGCCGAAGCCTTTTGTTTTCCTACTGAGGGGCGCGACTTTCTGACAAACTTATTAGAAGAAGACGTTGTGGAGATTAAGAAGATAATCTCAAATTCGGATGAACTTGTAGAGTTCATCGGAAAGAAGAGCTCGCTGAAGTTCGAATACTAGAGGCTATGCGACGTCGTCTCCAAATCCCTTCAAGGGAATGGAGGTAATTTTGATAACCTGACTCGGCCCAAGTTCAAGATGATGGCCAGCATCATTCGCGGCAACAAAATCGACTGGGTCGATGTGTTATTTGAGAATCTATATGAAATGGTAGCCAGAAAGAAGGGTCGGTCTCTAGACTACGCCATACAGATCGGCAAGATCCTGAACACCTTCAGATCCTAACTGGATCAGGTATTCCTCTCTCCAACTCCAAAATCATAAATTCCGTAAATATTGGGAAAAGTCTAGTAAGAACTGGGAAGGCACCAAGAGAGAAGGCACCGAAAGAAACTGAACTGAAGGCTAAGAAGCCTAAGATTAAAGAAACCAAAGAAAAGGCAAAGAAAGATAAGAAGCCGATGTCTGATAAATCGGTTAGTTGAAACCAATGTGACGAGTAACCGAGCCGAGACCGATCAGATAGCTGAAACTGACCGGGAAGACAATGTTGAGAAAACCGATGAGATGGTTGTAAGGAACAATGAACAAGCCGATGAGACGGCTAAAAGACATGCTGAACAAGCCGATGAGATGGCTAATAAAAATGAAGAAGAGAAGTTGGGTGAACACTCTCCGGCACATGAGAGTGTCCGTACTGGTGGAAATCTAACCGGTCTGGTTGGTGAAGAAAACCTCTCAACCGGACATGATCAAAATCAAACTCAGGAGGAGACGGTTAATGATACAGTCATCCCAGATTATGAGATTCCCAACTTTAAAATAACAACTGATAGGGCCAATGAAATTTTTGATGGCGTTGTCAAAATGGTTGCGGAAGACGCTTATGATCTATCAATCTCGTTCTATGAATGGTCGAGACTAAGGACTGAAATATTATTTGAGGACATGCTCCCAGATTGCTCCGACGTTGACAGGTGGTCCAATTTAATAAACTTGTAGAGAAAAATAATCGAACTGACCAAAACATCTTCAGTACCGTTGGCCATGTCAAGGAAAAGCTTGGTAGAAACCAACGCAAAACTAAAGGTACTAACCTCAACAATAGAAACTGCATATCGAAATCATATGGTTAATGGTGGAGTAACCGGGGTAGATAAAAGTGTGTTGGATGCAATGGAATTGGTTGTAGAGACACTTCAAGCCGATATAAAGAGGATGGAGGAAGAAACCAAGAGAAATATTGCAATGTACTACACTCGACTAGAGAGGCTAACCGACACGGGAAACAACCTGTACAAACAATTTTTTAGATCGGTCAATCATCCAGACCGGTAGAAGATGAACTTGAAAAAAGCCAACCGGAATCTTCCTTTGCGTCCCAAGAAAAAGATGGAGCAACAGCTTCTCCATCTACCGGAAATATTAACAAATCTACATCGGGTAAGTATCTCAACACTCCAAAATAGACCGGCCCCACTCTATCATTATCAGTTCATTCTGCGCCTCCTGTACAAAATCAAGTTGTCTCATTCCCGGATGAAATGAAGGCGTTCATCCATAAAACGGTCCAGGATTCCAAATCCTTGTGGCAGGCATTCCTGGACGATAAAGCTTCCTCGTGGCAGGCATCCTTGGAAGCTCGGGCTTCATCGACCGACTCTAAAATAGAGAATGTTCAAAAGGTCACGTCTCAAACACTTGAGATGGTGCAAGCCATGTCGGTCCAGCTAGAGGAGTTGGCAAGAGTCAAAGCCGTTGTCAATGACGAACAAATTCGAAGAGATGAAGAAACGGCCAGAATGATTCTGCTGATGAGGAGGAAATGGTTCGGCTAGTAAAGGAAAACGTACTTACTGATGCACAGTTAGCCCAGAAACTTCAAGATGAGGAAGATAACCCCGAAGCGGATGTACAAGAAAATACCGATGCGGCTAGAAACTTCTAGCAACAAGAAATCCTAGCCGGAGAAAATGAAGAAAGGAGACAGAAATCCACTCTGATTGCCAAAAACACAAGGGGTCAGGCAAAGAAACGAAAAAGGGCACAGGCAGTAAAAGTTCTAGACTTTACTGAACAGACAAGTAATTAGACGACAGTAAATCCTTTCAAATATCCAACCACTGAAGAAGAAGAGGAATGATGCACCTTTAAATCTAAGAAAGCGTCGGGCTGCAATCTCAACCACACCGATTTCACCAGCTCCAATCCAATCTGTCCGCTCTAGTGTCCGGTCAGATCAAGGAACTAGGTCAGATGCGGTTGAACAATTTATGCAGAGTCAAAGACCCTCAGTATTCCAAGTTCATGCTCAACTGATGAGACTCAAACAGTCAGTTGGGTTCTTAGGTCAACCGGATGGCAGTATCGAAGATCCCACCGCTCCGGGAACGGGCTTCGTATACATAAGGGTCCACGACACAATCAACCAACCGGAAAAAAGGGGCGAATAAATTTCTCAACCTTTAAGATTTCCGTTTCAAATATATATATATATATTATAATTATAACTTATGATACTTTAGAAATCTATATTATTTCGGTTTAAATCTATATATAATATGACTTACATCTATTTTGGGAAACAATAATATCCTGGTAAAATATAGAGTTTTCGGTTTTAAAATTCAACTTTCTGGTTTTGATACTTTTAAGTAAAAATATCAAAAAGGGAGAAATTGCTAAGTATACAAATTTTTTCCTTCAAACAATTTTTCCAAAAACCGGCTATCGATTATAGGGTTTTGAATATTTAACTTAAATAATCAAAAAAGACAAAATTGATAGAAAAACTAGATAGTTAATTATTAAGTAATTAATTATAAAAAAGAACTTAATCAAATTTAATTAACCGATCAAACCGATTCTCCTGAAAAAGTCCAAAGCAGAACTCCTTAATTAATCTATCCTCTTAGAAATTCGGATCGGCTTAACTTCACGACCGGTTAAATTGCAAACCGACAATGTCCGACTAGTTCAACCTTTTGAAAATCCTAAAGCTATCATACATCTCCAACGGGCAAATTATTTAAAGATATGAATATATTGGAAGTTAACGTATTGATATAAACAAATATATCTTGGGAATATGCAGAAGAAAGTTCCGAAACAAGGTAGAATTCAGGTGAATGATTACCTAACTTTGCCTAAGTCCACAAGCAACCTCCAAGGAGCAGGTGGCCGCCAAATGTACAACTGCCATGTGTACAAAGACAAAACGTGCAAGTCACCCAATCCGGACCGGCACGGCTCCTTGTGACCAATCACCTTGAAGAGAGAGAAATATGACTGTTTTCATATTTCCACTATAAAAGGAAGCTAAAAGGCTGAAGAAAAGCCTCTTCTTCGACCTGATTCTTGCGCTCACTATCTAAGTTTTGGACTCTTAATCTTGCGAATATACTTTGACAAATCTGTAAAGCTACCAAGTGATAAGAACAAACTAAAGAATTATATGTGTTTACATATCTGTAAAAGTGTATTACAATACTGGGTGAGTGTTGTAAAGTGAACATCGAATAGTAAATAAGACTCGATCGTGTGTTGTATTGTGTTGTTGAATATTCCTTAGTGAATATCATTCTCACTGTTTGAGAAGAAGGGGTGACATAGGAGTTTTATCTCCAAACATCCATAAAATTTGTATCTTGTGTTCTTCACTTATTTTCAGCTACCAAACCAACCGAACTGGTTTTCCTCTAATCTAATCGACTTCTCTCCATTATTACTTCCAACCGATCCGTGTGTATTGCTTCATGCTGAAACAAACATTTCCGCCCTTGAACTCTGTTCAAGAGTTTGTGACAGCATGTGTAGTGTTAATACCGATATTAATTCTTAATTGGATTAGCGCCAACCGTTGTGTGTGTGTTTAAGTGGTCTCCTTTAGCCGGACTCCGGTCCCCTATCGGCGATCCCGATCCTAACAAGTGGACACATGAAGAAAAATTGTTATAAGCTAAAAAAATGAAGCCAACATATCTAAGCAAAAGAAAGATGATTATGAAGATCGCGTCTCATCAACTACTTATAATCTCTTCACTATTCACGACGAGAATACAATTAATCTTGTATGCGATGAATCAGTTTGGGTACTTCTGGTAATATTAGAGTATTGAAGATGGGAAATAATGTCGTAAGTAATGTTATTGGTATTGGTGATGTTTGCATAAAATCTAGCAATGGGTCGAAGTTGCTACTTAAAGATGTTCGACATGCTCTAGACATGAGGTTGAATTTGATTTCAACTAGTAAGCTTGATGATGATGGTTTTTTAAACTTTTTTTGTTCTGGAAAATGGAAACTTTCGAAAGGTTACTTCCTTGTAGCTCGAGGAGATAAGTTTTTAAATTTATATTTAATACAATCTTTAATAAGTAAAGATAATGTTAATGTTGTATGATATAAATAAGCTTCAAAATTATGGCACCGAAGACTTGGTAATTAGTGAAAAGGGGTTGAATTTGCTAGTTAAGTAAAATGCTATTCCAAGTTTGAGTGAGAAAATTTTGGAAAATTGTTCTCATTATATTGTGGGAAATCAAACTCGAGTATCGTTCAAACATAATCCTCCCTCAAGAATGTTGGAGCTCTTAAAGCTGGTACATTCAGACGTTTGTGGACCTTTAAAGGTACGAACTAATATTGGTGCTCTTTACTTTGTAAAGTTTATTGATGATCATTCCCGGAAGCTTTGGATCTATGTTTTGAAAACTAAAGATGAAATTTTAAGAAAGTTCACGGAATTTCATGCTCTTGTTGGAAGAGAGACTGGAAAGAAAATTGAGAGTATTCGCAATGATAATGGTGGTGAGTATTACAACCATAACTAGTCGGCCTCGGTCTTGGCATGATTGCGGATTGTCAGGAGCGGGAGATGCCTAAAAATAGTCATGGATGTGCGACATGGCACTTGAGATGAGAAGTGCTAAGTAACCAAAGCTTCTATTCTGGCATGAGTGCAAAGTGCCAAGACCGAGAAGAAATATGTCGAAGGAGGAGTCATGTGCATATGACATAGGACAAGGTTTTAGTCAATCTATCTTGGCAATATTATGGATTGTCAGGATCGAGAGGTGCCTAAAAAGAGTTGCGGTGTGCGACATGGCACCGGAAATGAGAAGTGATCAAACAACCAACCTTTTGTCGTGGCATGATTGCAGAATGCCGGGATTGAGAGAAGGGTGTCGAAGAAGGGTTGTGTGCGTGCGATATAGGCACAAGGTTTGAGCCAAGCGTTTATCGTGGGATGATTGCAGAATGCCAAGAGCGAGTGTATTTCTAAGAGGAGTTGTGTGCATGCAACGTAGGCATAAGAATGACAACGGCTAGTGCATTAAGACAATGAGTGCATGGAGTGCGGAAAAGACGGAGCCGATTAGTGATAGTTAGAGGAGGACCGGTGGTGACCATTGGGTGACCCAGAAATGTCGACATGATGGGAAAAATGACAGAAATGTCAGCATGATGGGAAAAGGTGGAGAACGTGGGTATAATGGTCGGTTATAACCCACTATTTACAGTTATACCCACGTCCAACAGCTTGGTGTGCAACTAGGACTAATGGAGAACGTGGGTCTGAAGTAGTGGACGATTGAGACCCACTACTAGAAGTTAGACCCACGTTCAACAGCAACTGCCTGGCAATTTTTCCCCACACCCTAATTCGGTTATTTTCCTAGGCAGATGGTTACTCTTTGGCTATAAATATCTCTTGAGTTGCACAAGACGTTTTGTTGGTTTTCGGATATATAAAGACCCCCCACAAGTGAGAGTCTTTTGTGTGCAGCCTTAAGAGTTTGTGGTCCTTTGTCATTTCTATTTATAAATGAATATAATTATAAAGTTGGGCGTGGCCCGTAATCTGTGTGTCTTTGTCTTTCATATTTATTGTCTATTGTAATGGTTGACTGCGTGTTGAGTTTGGCTGATTGTTTATGTGCGCGAAACAATCGTGATAGGATCAGCTTTATCGATAGATATGGGGGTCTGGCTATGGATGAAGGCTTATGAAAAATGGTTTGAAAGAAATCCTGTTAGGGATTTAATTCACTTTCTATTCTGCGCAAACACTTGTAAACACTTGAAACAGATTCAAGGCAGAATTGTTTACTTGGTTTGAAGCTCAAGATGAAATATGAAAAGATGACATAAATGAAGAACACAACAATTTATTTATGGATGTTCGGAGAAACTCTCCTACGTCACCCCTTCTTCCAACCACCAGAAGGATTCACTATAATATGATTCGAATCAAATACAGTTTACACACACTTAGCTCACTATTGAACAGAACACTCTCTGTTCAATTACAAGATGAAGAATATCACTCAACTAAAGGTGTGTTTTCGATTCTAGCTCTCTCTTGATTCACACACAGTACAATCAGAAAGTAGCTTCACAGTATGAATATTCAATGGCTTGATTTCTCTCTTGAAAATATCAGCAAGCAAGATTGTATAAATTGGCAGTTCGTGAGGCAGATACGTGGCACTCTTCCATTGGAAAGCCTCCATTGTACACATCAGGTTCTAAGCACAAGGATAGTGGTCGTACAGCAACTGGTAGTGCGTTGAATATTCCATCAGGAATGTACCTGCAAAATAAGTAGTATGAGAAAAATTCTCTTACGTGGCATTCGTTAGTTGTTTGCATATAGCTGTTGTACTGATCTTCACTAGAAAGTGGAGCAGGAGTAGGGTACATCTTTAGCACGTGGGTAGGCGGATGCTAGCTTTAAGCACACTGCTTAAGTTGAGCATTAGACGTATTTCAGTTAGACGGATTGTGAAAATTAGTCAAATGAAATTCAAATATCCCCGTTTAATAACAGAGTCTATTAGACCACCTAGTCTAATAGAATTAGACTTACGTCTAATTATCCAATAACCATTAGCCTGCACGTCTAACTCCACTGAGTTAGACTGCACGTCTAATTCCGGTTCTACCTCAGACTTGTCTTAAGGAGTTAGACTCACGTCTAACTTTCACTTAATTAGACTACACGTCTAATTATCCAATAACCATTAGACTGCACATCTAACTCCACTGAGTTAGACTACACGTATAATTCCGGTTCTACCTCAGACTTGTCTGAAGGAGTTAGACTCACGTCTAACTTTCACTGTCTATTAGACTGCACGTCTAATTCCGCACATATTAGACTATCCGTCTAATTCCATATTCATTAGACTATCCGTCTAATTGCAAATATATTAGACTGCACGTCTAATTCCAAAAGTGTGCCCCTCCGTCGAAAGTTCAAAGAACTCCGCATAAACGGTTTCATCGAAGGAGAATACCACGCCGTTGACGGTTGCTACGATGGATTCACCCACTATAGTTGCAGATTTGAAGAACTCGCGAACTTCTTTCTCATAGAATATGAACGGACCACCGAAATATTTCCTCAACCCAGAATACTCTAGGGTTCTGAACATATCCACCACTTCTGGTTGATCGAAAGTGTACACCGATGGAAAATCCACCTGCAAAGTACAATGACCAAAAGTGATTTTCTTGTTCACCATTTCGAAAGAATATGACCCGACACAAGATTTCAGAGAGATTTAGAGAGAGAAATGCAAAGAAAACTAGGGTTCTTAAGGATTTCGAGAGATTAAAAACTTTCAAACTCATGCACTAATGTTCTTATATAGACAAAGAAGAGAAATATAGAATAACTGTCACTTTTCTTAAGGGTATGGCCCATCAATAAATGTTAGACGTCATTTTTCAAGGAGTCGTCATTAAAAATGAGGGTATATTAGCCATTTTCTCTAAACTTGAAAGACACGTGTCTTCATGTTGATAAGAGATGACAGTTTAATATTTTGAGTGGGAAAAACGGATATATCCTTATGTGGGACAACTGTCCTTGATTAGTCTAATCGGCACGTAGTTAGACGTTTTTCTTACAGCAAAAGTCCATATATCCAAACGTCTATTAGACGGATTGGTCTATTAGACGGATGGGTCTATTAGACGCATGCGTCTAATTCCGTGTTTCAAAACAATATGTCTAATGTCTATTAGACGTGTACGTCTAATTCTGCATAAACACCACGTGTTAGACGTGTGTTTGATTAGACGTGACCATCCTCTTGCTCATTACGTAAAAACGTCTAACGTCTATTAGATGTGTCCGTCTAATCGCGTAGGTCTAGCATCTCAACATATAGACTTAGATGTATAGATTTTGAGCAAAAATACGTCTAAGTACAAACCGTTTCTTTTAGACACACTTGTCTAATAGACCGATTAAGAATATTCATCTAGAGGGTATCCTTGCTTCCAAAGTAATTTTCCCTCCTCATTATGTATATAAACAAAAGAGCAAAATAGACAGTTTTTGTCGTCCAAAGACCAAAAAAACATTTTTAACAAATAAAAACATTTATCTACTAGAATGACAAAGGCCGTTGTTGATCTTCCAGACTGTGTACTCAAAAGAGTATTCTTCTTGCTTCCTTCCTGCAGTCCTCCTGCATCACCTACAAAAGAAACTATTTACACATTTTGGTACCCATACTCATTGGGTCCTCGATTAATTAGTCCCTTAGGAATCCATATTTGAGTTATTCTTATGGATTTCCCGTTTTGAGTTGTGATTAATGCATACGATTTTGACTTAGCAGATGACTTCCTGCCAGCCACTGATCCTTTAGCTTTTGAAGAAGACTTTCTTTTAAAACTCCTTGACTTAGAGTCAGGTTTTAAATTTTCAGACTTATTAGTTGCTTCTAGCCTATTCTTAAGCCAGCTAACAGTAGGCGGAACATAAACTATTTCATTTTTGAAAGCAACTTCTTCATGAATAGGATCAGATTCAATGTCAGTCATACTCCCTTTGACAAAACATATTGGCTTAAATTTGTCAGATGAGTTGGACTTTTTGCATGACAGGTTAGGGTCATTGCTATTAAACCCCAATCTGGATCTAGATCCAGCAGGTTTCAACATGCTGATCTGATGTTTGACAACTTTTCCAGATCTTGTCCATGCACAGACAACATAGTTTAACATTTTGTTTTCAGATGAAAGGGTTTGAATCTGTTCTTTGAGCATCTCATTTTCTGATGAGATCTCTTCAATCTTCTTTTCAAAAAAATTTGACTCTTCAGCTTGATACAAATTTAGTTTGTTTACATCTGATGAAGATTTAGTTTCATTTAAGGATTCTGTTAGCTTTCTGTACTCGATGACCATGTCATCGAATGCAGCTACCAGTTGTTCCCTTGAAAACCTTTCGGAAGAGAAGTCAAATACCTCAGTCTTCTGAGTTCTTTCTTCATCTTCTCTTTCCATGAAGCAGGCCACCTCTTCTTCATCACTTTCACTTGATGAAAAGTAGGAGCCACGACTGCTTCCTCTATTATTCCCGTCACATGTCATAAGAGCCTTCAACTCTTTTCCATCATCCTTGGCATCTTCACGTTTTGGCTTCCGGCATTCCGATGCTTAATGACCTTTAATACCACAATTAAAACAAGTAACATTAGCTTTAGATTTTTTATTGTCATTAGAATTTTAAGAGTTTGAGTTAAAGTTTCTCTTCTTCATGAAATCGCCAAACTTCTTCACAAAGAGAGACATGTCATCGTTGCTCAGCTGCTGAGCTTCTATCTTCACATCCGGAGCGGTTGGTGGCTCTTCAGCAGTCACCAGTGCCTTAGCAATAATAACGGATGTGGGTTGATCTTCTTCCATCCTACAGTTTAGCTCGAACTCTTGGGCCTTGAGATCAGCAAAGAGATCAAAGAGAGAGATGTTGTTAAGATCTTTGGATTCTCTCATCGCCATTGTCTTTATGTCCCATTCCCTTGGAAGAGCACGCATGACTTTGATAGCAAGCTCCCGGTTGCTATAGGTTTTCCTAGGATAGACGATCTTGCTGAATCTGGTGTCGAAATCGTTCATTGTTTCACCAGGATGTATTTTGAAGTTGTCAAACTGTTGAGTGGCAACCATGATCTTGTTTTCCTTGGTTTGCTCGTTGCCCTCACACAGTTGGGTGAGTCTGTCCCAGACCTCTTTGACAGTGTCGCATTCAATAATGTAGTTGAACATGCTGTCATCGAGAGATCTGTACAGAACATCAAGGGCCATGTTGTTTAGGTTTCTCTGCCTCTTTTCATCAGCAGTCCAGTCAGCCTTCTCCTTATCAATCTTGATAGGACCTTTTGTGACAACGCTCCACATGTCGTCATGAAGAGAAGAGAGATGAGCACGAACTCTTTTCTTCCAAACAATGTAGTTTTCTCGAGAGAAAGTTGGAATGGCTGGAGCACTGGCATCCTTGGTTATGTTCGACATATTTCAGGAAAGGGTTGAGAATAGAAACAGGGCTCTGATACCAATTGATAGGATCGGCTTTATCGATAGAGACGAGGGTCTGGCTATGGATGAAGGCTTATAAAAAACGGTTTGAAAGAAATCCTGTTAGGGATTTAATTCACTTTCTTTTCTACGCAAACACTTGTAAACACTTGAAACAGATTCAAGGCGAAATTGTTTACTTGGGTTTGAAGCTCAAGATGAAATATTAAAAGATGACAGAAATGAAGAACACAACAGTTTGTTTATGGATGTTCGGAGAAACTCTCCTACGTCACCCCTTCTTCCAACCACAGGAAGGATTCACTATAATATGATTCGAATCAAATACAGTTTACACACACTTAGCTCACTATTGAATATAACACTCTATGTTTAATTACAAGATAAATAATATCACTCAGCTAAAGGTGTTTTTGATTCTAGCTCTCTCTTGATTCACACACAGTACAATCAGAAAGAAGCTTCACAATATGAATATTCAAAGTCTTGATTTCTCTCTCTTGAAAATATCAGCAAGCAAGATTGTAAAAATTGGCAGTTCGTGAGGCAGATTGTCCGTTGTCCTTGAGATTTGTTAAATACTGAACACGAGCTAATGGTCGAATCTTTTTGAATGATACGTGGCACTCTTCCATTGGAAAGCCTCCATTGTACACAGAAGGTTCTGAGCACAAGGATCATGGCCGTACAACAACTAGTAGTGCGCCGAATATTCCGTCAGGGATGTACCTGCAAAACAAGTTATATGAGGAAAATTCTCTTACGTGGCATTCGTTAGTTGGTTGCATATAGCTGTTGTACTAATCTTCACTAAAAAGTGGAGCAGGAGTAGGGTACAAATATAGCACGTGAGTAGGCGGATGCTAGATTCAAGCACACTACTTAAGCTGAGCATTAGACGTATCTCAGTTAGACGGATTGTGAAAATCAGTCTAATGAAATTCAAATATCCCCGTTTAATAACAGAGTCTATTAGACCACCTGGTCTAATAGAATTAGACTTACGTCTAATTATCCAATAACCATTAGACTGCACGTCTAACTCCACTGAGTTAGACTGCACGTCTAATTCCGGTTCTACCTCAGACTTGTCTGAAAGAGTTAGACTCACGTCTTACTTTCACTTAATTAGACTACACGTCTAATTATCCAATAACCATTAAACTGCACATCTAATTCCGGTTCTACCTTAGACTTGTCTGAAGGAGTTAGACTCACGTCTAACTTTTACTGTCTATTAGACTACACGTCTAATTCCGCACAAATTAGACTATCCGTCTAATTCCATATTCATTATACTATCCGTCTAATTACAAATATATTAGACTACATGTCTAATTCCGAATATCTATTAGACCACATGTCTAATTCGAGAATTCATTAGACTGCATGTCTAACTCCGTTGAGTTAGACTGCTCGTCTAATTCTATGCATTCATTATACTACACGTCTAACTCCGTTGAGTTAGACTGCACGTCTAATTCTATGCATTCATTAGACTGCACGTCTAACTCCGTTGAGTTAGACTGTACGTCTAATTCTATGCATTCATTAGACTGCACGTCTAACTCCGTTGAGTTAGACTGTATGTCTAATTCTATGCATCTAATGCCAAAATCGGTCTAATGAGCCTCATTAGAGCCAAGTCTTATGAAATATGATTTCGATACACCTGCATCAAAACGCATAAGTCATTTCATCATCAAAATTCCAATGGTTAAATTATTTCAACACTTAGTCAAAATAATTTTACCCAACAAATCGCACAATGGGTGAAATTATGTAAAAATTCGATGTGTAACTTTTCCTTGTGACAAGTGGTATTAGAGCCAACTACTGGATATTTATCGAAGATGGCCGAACTTAAATCAACTACAAGTCGAGTTCTTATGATAGAACCAAGGGTGCGACACTTTGAGGATTTGGTTGGTGCCTTAACCCCTAGTGGAGATGACTCTTTATGCATTCAGATAGACTGCCCAAATTCAGATTGGTTGTCCATGCAAAATAACACTACTGAAGCTTCAAAGTTTGTTGGACGGAAGGTGATTCTATGCGAGGAAGATCTTGAGTCAAAATGGGAGCAACTTGATATTGAGATCAAGTTTTTGATGAAAGTTGATGCCTATAGAATGGCAATAGTATTAGTTTCTTCAACATGATTCAGGGTGCACTAACCGAACTTCTTTGGCAGTGTGAGTAGCTGTAAATAATTAGAGAAGTTTTGTGGAATTCCGTAGCAGATCTCATAACTGCGAAAATCTCTATGGAGGTGTGGGGATATATAACCAGCATATACCATGGGGGTGATACAGGGCTCTGGTGGAGGGATCGGTTATTAGATGATTCTTGCAGGAATCATGAGAAGATAGACTTGTGGGAAGTCATCTTAGGAATTAAAAAGCGGGGATATGAGTGATCCCAATATAAAGGCCAAGAGAAGGCTTTGAATTCTAAAGTCGCGCCAAGAAAAGGAGTGGTGATTGCTGACCTCCAAGAGGGAAGTTGGCGGGGTAAGATCAAGTGGGTTTTCCCCTTAGATGATGGTGATTTCATCCTAGAATAAGTTTATGGCCCAAGCGAAGGTGGTGGTGATGCCTTATTTAGGAGAGCTGCTATTTGGAGAGCCGAGTTCTCCCTCCTTTGTGGTAGAAACTTACGATTCTCTAATAGGAGGAAACTCGAGGCATCTCGCGGCCATTCATCTAGTTGAAAGCCGAATGTGGGAGGAAGAGGCGGATGCGTCAACTTTGTTGGAGATTTCGGCCAGCGAGAGCCAAGCGTCGGCCTATTTTAAGGTCCTTACGCTTGTGAAGTCTAGACTTTCGGAAGGTGTCTGAAAAGTAACCAGGGATGACTTCATACATCAGCTGCGTGAGAAACAAGTGATGACTTGTCTAATGTGTTATCTGGACAAGACCGATAAAAAGGTGTAGTGGGTGTAACTATTGGGGATCATTGAGAGACCGTGGCCAGAACTTTCAAGGGACTTCTTTCTCGAATTTCCAAATGCGAGCGGGAAGATCTCAATCCCATGAGTGGATAGATTATCCAAGTATACGGTCTTATTTGCATGGATGAAGGGGTGTTCGACCGAGAAGACTATTGAAGAGTGTTTAAAATATTTGGGCGAGGCGAAATACCCAAATAAGATAGGGAAGACCTCTATCCCAAGAGTGGATAGATCAACCAAGTATATGGTCTTAAGAGTGTTGTTTAAAGCGTGTTCAGCTAAGAAGACCGAGAAAGTATTTTCCAAATACTTGGGTGTGACGAGATTCCCAAATGCGAGCGGGATGACCTCTATCCCGAGAGTGGATAGATCTTCTAAGTACACTATCTTGATGTGGATGCTCAAGGTGAGTTCGGCTAAGGAGACCGATGAAGTATTTTCCAATTACTTGGGCGAGGCAATTATGGTGCAAGCCCCAACGAGGACGTTGTATTCCTCTAGTGGGGGCGATATGTTACAACCATAACTAGTCGGCCTTAATCATGAAATGATTGCGGATTGTCAAGACTGAGAGATGCCTAAAAATAGTCATGGGTGTGCGAAGTAGAACCGAAGATGAGAAGTGCTAAGTAACCAAAGCTTATGTTATGACATGAGTGCAAAGTTAGGACCAAGAAGAAGTGCGCTGAATGAGGATTCGTGTGCGTGCGACATAGGCACAATGTTTTAGCCAAGTTGTCTTGGCATGATTATGGATTGTTATGACCGAGATGTGCTTAAAAAGAGTCGCGGGTGTGCGACATGGCACCGAAAATGAAAAGTGTTGAAACAACCAACCTTCTGTCGTGGCATGATTGCGGAATGTCAGGACGGAGAGAAGGGTGGCGAAGAAGGATCGTGTGCATGCGACATAGGCACAAGGTTTGAGCCAAGAGTTTGTCGTGGCATGATTGTGGAATGCCAAAACTAAGTGTATGCCTAGGAGGAGGAGTGTGCGTTCGACGTGGGCATAAGAGTGACAATGGCTAGTTCTTTGAGATATTACGTTCATGAAGTGCAGAAAAGATGGAGCCGACTAGTGACGGTTAGAGGAGGACCGGTGGCGACTAGATAGGGGACCTAGAAATGTTGGCATAATGGGTAGAGGTGGAGAACGTGGGTATAGTGGTCGGTTACAACCTACTATTTATAGTTATACTCACATCCAATAACTTGGTGCACAGCTGGGGCCGATGGAGAACGTGGGTCTTGAGTAGTGGACGATTGAGACCCACTACTGGAGGTTAAACCCACATTTAGCAACAACGGCCTAGCAGTTTTTCCCCACACCCTAAGTCGGTTATTTTCCTATGCAGATTGTTACTTTTTGGCTATAAATATCTCGTAAGCTGCACAAGATGTTTTATTGGGTTTTGGATAGATAAAGATCCCCCACAAGTTAGAATCTTTTGTGTACAGCCTTAAGAGTTTGTGGTCCTTTGTAATTTCTATTTGTGACTGAATATAATTTTAAAGTTGGGCATGGCCCATAATATATGTGTCTCTTGTCATTCATACTTTATTGACTGTTGTGGTGATTGGTTGTGTGTTGAGTTTGACTGATTATTTTGGTGTGCGAAACAAACCGCACAAGGGTTGAAAAATTAAGTAAATATCTGTTATGTTACTTTCCCTTGTGATAGTGAGTATTGTGGTCCATTTTATGCATACTACAAATAATATGGGATCAGACAACAAAAGACATCTCTAAAGACTCCTGAGATGAATGGCCTTGCAAAACGGATGAACAGAACAATTGCTGAGAGAATTATATGCTTGCTTTCAGAAACAAAGTTGCCCCCAACGTTTTAGGGAGACGCATTTCACGCAGTGGTACATGTTATTAATTTGAGTCCTACAGTTTCTTTGGACGGTGAAGTTACAAATAAGGTATGGACAAATAAACATGTTTCTTATTATCACCTACGAGTATTTGAATGTAGGTACTTTGTTCACATTCCAAAAGATGAAAGATGAAAGTTGGAAGTGAAGATCCGTGAGTGCATCTTCTTGGGTTATGGCCAAGATGAGTTCGGCTATAGAATGTATGATCCAGTTGCAAAGAAGCTTGTCATAATTCGTGACGTTATCTTCTTTGAAGATGAGACTACTAAGAAAAGTAATCAAGCAAAAGACAATGAGTTCAAGGGAAAAGGTGAGTCGATAAATTTAGATAAAGTTCATTTATTTAATTCACCTATTTCAACAGAAAATCGGGTGTAAGAGGATGATGTTGTGGGTAAACATGATGTTCACATGGAGAATGATAATAGCGAGTAAGGTGAATTATCTACAATTACACTTAGACAATCTACGGCAGATCGACAACCTTTAACTAGATATTCTCATAATGAATATACGTTAGTGACGGATGGGGGCGAGTCAGAGTCATATGAAGAGGCTAAAGATAGAGAAGAATGGTTTGATGCTATGAAAGATGAGATGAAATCTTTACATGACAATCATACATTCGAGTTGGTAGAATTACCAAAAGGAAATAAAGATTTGAAAAATAGGTGGGTGTATAGACTAAAGCAAGATGAGCATACTTTAGCTCCACGACACAAAGCTCGTTTGATTGTCAAAGGGTTTAGTAAACGAAAGGGTATTTATTTTGATGAAATATTTTTTTTTATTGTTAAAATGACTTCAATTAGATTTGTCTTGAATTTGGAAGCTAGTCTTGATTTGGAAATTTAACAAATAGACGTGAAGACGAATTTTCTTCACGGTGAATTAGAATAAGAGATTTACATGAATCAACCTGATAGTTTTAAGGTCAAGGGTAAAGAGAATTATGTTTGCAGATTGAAGAAAAACTTGTATGGCTTGAAACAAGCTCCTCGACAATGGTACAAGAAGTTTGAGTTGTTCATGAAGGAACACGTCTATAAGAAGAATACTTCCGACCATTGTGTGTTTGTGCAAAAATTCTCTCTTAATGACTTTATTATTTTCTTACTTTATGTTGATGACATGCTTATTGTTGGTCAAAGTGTTGTGAGAATTAATAGGTTGAAACAAGACTTAGGGGAGTCCTTTGCGATGAAGCATCTTGGACCAGCGAAGCCGATTCTCGGAATTAGAATTAGTCGTGATAGAAAGACAAAGAAATTATGGTTGTCTCAAGAACGATATATTGAAAAAGTGTTACATGCATTCAATATGGAGAAGGTCAATAGTGTTTCTACACCTATTGCAGCACATTTTAAATTAAGCTCTGAACTTTATCCTTCAAACAATGATGAGAAAGAAAATATGAAGAATATTCCTTATGGTTCTACTGTTGGAAGTCTTATGTATGCCATGGTTAGTACAATACTAGATATTGCTCATGTTGTTGGTACTGTGAGTATGTTCCTTTCCAATCCAGGAAAGGAACATTAGGAAGTTGTCAAATGGATATTGAAATGTTTTCGAGGTACATTAATTTGAGACATTGCCTTGGAAATGAGAGTCCGATTTAGTTGGTTATACCGACTCTGATATGGAAGGTGATGTTTATTCGAGAAAAGCTACTTCTAGTTATTTGA
This sequence comes from Impatiens glandulifera, assembly GCF_907164915.1. Lineage (NCBI taxonomy): Eukaryota > Viridiplantae > Streptophyta > Magnoliopsida > Ericales > Balsaminaceae > Impatiens > Impatiens glandulifera. Next base: position 121,232,079 of record NC_061862.1, on the reverse strand, counting down.
TTAACTTTGCACGGGGAGTTGTTGTTTGGCAATACAAACTTCAAAAATGTGTTGCAATGTCAACCTTTGAAACTGAACTTATTGCAGCAACTGAAGCTTGTAAAGAATTAATTTGGATTAAGAAATTATTATCTAAACTTGTTTTTATGCAGGATAATACGTGCTTTTTTGTGATAGTCAATGTGCGATTTACCTTGCAAAAAACTCAACATTTCCCTCTAGAGAAAAGCACATTTATGTGAGGTATCATTGGATACGTGATGGTTTAGATGAAAAGTTGTTGGTTTTAGAGAGTGCATACAGATTATAATGACATTGATATGCTGACCAAAGTACTACCAAGTGGCGCTTTTGAAGCTCAAGAATCCTTTTGTGTTAAATAGGGACATGGTTGTCTTATTGGAAAAAGACTCTTTAGATGTCCTCGTTCAGCTATAAAAGGTGGAGGTAGTAGCCTTAACAAAACACATTTAAAAGTTATCTAGCATACACTTGTAGAGAGATAGTGAGATCTCTTCTTTGTTTAGCTCTTATCTTTATTTGTTTCGTGTTTAACATTTGATTATAGTGAAGTTTGTTTGGAACAAAAGTCCCGTGGTTTTTACTCCTTGATTTGAGAAAGTTTTCCATGTTAAATTATTCGTGTTCTTGTTTCATTTATATTTCCTTTTATGTTTTTTATTTCTCGCTCTTAAAGATTCAATCAAGTGGAGAATAGTTTATTATCACAAGTGTGGTGATTATTCCGCTTTATTCCTAACACATATCTTGATATATTACAATCCCAGTGACTACTTGGGTTTCCATAAGAATTCAAGAAGTGCGATATTTTATTTTTAGAAGTTGGGCGCATCCATTTTGTATGCCAAAACGAAGGGAGTTTCTCTTGTGAATGTACGTCTTATCGTGCAATATTCTCATAATACGTAAGTGTCTCACATGTCAATCCTTGTACGTACGATTAGAGTTTTTCAAAATGATGATAACATTCTTGTTATCAACACTTAAAACTCTATTTTTGTTAGGTCGGTACGGTAAAGACGTATTATGTAGAATCTTGAATTTGCTAAGTAGTTCAACTACATTTCCTTCAAAATGTTTACGTAACATGATGTTTGTCTTAATGAAATACGTAACATGTTTCAAGTTAAAGATGGCATAGGAATTTTTTTTCACCGACTTAATGAAATATTTGATGTATACAAAATAAACTTAAGTTCATTGGATGTTTTGATCATTATTTACCCAATGAAACGTCATCATGGATATGATTGGCATTAGTATAAATTTGGAAATATGGAACTTTCCGAGCATTGTTTGTGCAATCTCATTCCATTCCTAATTAGAAATAACTAAGTCCGAATATTTTCCTTGGAAAGAGACATCCCTTTCATGTTAGTTGATACATGACTTCGTGTACTAATTCACTCATGATTGAGTTAGTACCCTCTTCGTGTACGCATAACCTGATCCTAGATTAGTATCAATATATATAACATGTTGAGCATACAAGATGTAGTTGATAACACATTTGCGTAGTCTTTCTTCTTAAGCCAACAATATTTATCTCTAGATCACTTTGTACCACAGGGTGTGTTTGACATGACTATGATAAGTTAGCTCCTTTTTCAATGTGGGTCTATCTATGGCATCTATATTTAGAGCTTGAAGTTTACCATACTGAGGGATTTGTACTAGGGCTTCTAACTAAGGCATTATTGAATCGATTTACTTCCTCGAAGAATGTCACACATGTTTAAATTACTTGCAAATTATGTTTAAGTAGTCGTAATAAAGATTTAAGTTAGTGTCTAGTTTTCACATGCTTGTACAACAACTATGTTCGAGTTGCCAATAATTTCAATTTATTGTATTAATTTTGTTAGAGTGGTCTTATGGCCCATGATGCAAGCCTTGTCCTGAACTTTGTTATAGTCGAGTTTACAAGTGATTGAGATAAAGAAATAGTCTACATAGTTTAGTAAAACTTTTTTCTGAAGTTTTTTTTGGCTCGAAGTAAAAGTTTTAATCATTTTTTCAAAATATTATTGATTATATTTATATATATTAAAAATGCTTAATTTGAATTTGTTTAATTTGTCGGATCGAAAGTTGTGATTAATTTGGATATATATGTGAGATTAATAAATATTTGAGTAGTACAAGTTTTAATATTTTTTCAAAATATCATTGATTTTGTTTGTATTTATATAATAATAATAATAATACTTAATTTGAATTTGCTTAATTTTTCGGGTCCAGAGACGTAGTTAATTTGAATATATATGTGAGAGTGAATGGATACGTGATTCGGATCGTGAGTTAACTCGCCCATAAACTTGAAACGGTTAAAAATAAAAAATAAAAAGGTTATATGTATGTTTTGAACTTGTGACCTAATAAAATAAATAAATTATTTAACTAACCAAGCAAATAAGACTTTATATTTTAAATTTTAAATAAAATTTGGTTAACGCGCCAACATTCATAACAATATAAATTTAACTGTTTAACTAACTATTATATATATATATATATGCATAATTTTAATTTATTTGGTTTGTTGGGTCAAGAGCTGTGATTAATTTGGATATAAGTGAGAATAAATAAATGTTTAAGTCGAATCGTGGGTTAACCCACTCATAAATTTGAAACGGTTAAAATTAAAAATTTTATATGTATATTTCGAACTTACAACCTAATAAAACAAGTAAAACCCTCATTCATGGTTTTGCAAAGGTAGTAAAACCCTGGAGGCTATCGAGATCAGGATCAATTTGGGTAAACATAGAATGCAATATATATATATATATATATATTTAAGAATTCTTCATTTGAATTTGTTTGGTTTGTCGAATCGAAAATTGTGGTTAATTTGGATATATATGTGAGAGTAAATGTATATTTGGGTCGGATCGTAGATTAACCCGCTCTTTAATTTGAAACGGTTAAAAATAAAATTAAAAATTATATATGCATATTCGAACTTACAACTTAACAAAAATAAGTAAAACGCTTATTCATGACTTTACAAAATACATTAAATTTAAACCCTCATATTGTGACATATTTCACATTAATATTCAATTAATGCAAAAAATTAAAAATAAATTAAGAACAATTTGGATAGAAATAGACTAAATCTAAAATCTCATATTGTGACATATTGCACATGATATTCGGTTTATGCAAAAAAAAAAAAAATCGAAGAGTTAATAATTGAGATGTTGGACCTAAATTTCGTTTGTAATATTGAGGATTATTTAACAATTTATATAATTATATATTATAAATATATATATATATATAACAACTTATTTAAAATTATTTTATCATATATTTAAATAAAAATAAATTAATTTTTTAATTAGTTGGCTTCCTTTTATATTTATATATTTTTCTCTTTTCATATTTGTTAAATATATAAATTCATAAAATTATAAATTATATTCAACAATCACAAGTGATAAATGGTTAAAATATTCACATGGCAAACTCGAGACCAAGGTTCAAGTCCCAACTCATGTGAATTTTAAAAGTATTATAAAAATTAAAATGACAATGAAATGATGGTGGTATATTTGAGTGTGAATGAATGGAATTAATGTATGTGTGCTAATTTGAGGGTGATGAATCCTTTAAGGATAAGATATGACAATGATGGTGGTATATTTGAGTGTGAATGAATGGAATTAATGTATGTGTGCGAATTTGAGGGTGATGAATCCTTTAAGGATAAGATATGATTATATATGATCACAGTGATGAACAATGATGATTAATGGAATTCGGTGTGAACTTAGGGGGAATTGTATTTTGAATTATGAGTTGATGTTAATAATAAATCTTTGAATGATAAGGTATTTTGGTATTTGAGGGAAATTATGGTTTGAATAAGAATGATGTTAATAATGAATCTTTGAAGGGGTGTGAATTTGAGGGATCGATTGATTGAAATTGTGGTTTGAATCAAGAGTGATGTAGGGATCAATGAAAATATGGTTTGAATTGTGAGAGTGATGTTAATAATAAATTTTGAAGAATAAGATATTATGGTGTTTATGAGTTTGTATATGCATTTTTTTTTAAATTGATGTTTTATCTTTAATGTCTAGAGTTAGATATAGAAGTCAGGTATTCATGATCATAATCCTTTTTATTATTATGGAACACTATAAGGTAGGATTGAGTTGGTTTTTACAAAAAAAAAAAAAAAGTTAAATTCAGTCATAATAAATTGGTTATTCTCAATCAATACTATCCACCGAATTATAATTTAGTGTTAATATTTTTTATTAAAAAGAACGCAATAAATGTCATATTTGTAAGTGTTGAATATAACTATTCGCAAATAGTGTGTTATATTGTTTCTACAAATATACAGAAAGAAGTTGTAGTGTAATTCCTTATATGAAAAGATATATGTTTTTCAATTGTAGACTCTTGCGACTTAGGTATATGATAATCGTCGAAAATTACATTTATCTCTTGTGTACATAGAGTATTGAATATAACTAATAACAAATTGTGTGTTATGATGTTTTTGGTATTTGTAAGTTCGTGTACTTATATTTATTTAATTTATGGTTTATATTTAATGTCTATACTTAGATAAAGAAGATGTAAGGTCTTTATTAGCATGATCTTTTTTGTTTTTATGGAACACCATAAGGTAGGATTGAGATGGGTTTTAAAAAAATATAGTTTTCTCAATCAATAATATTCGTCGAATTATAATTAAGTTTAAAGTTTTATTAAAAATAACGCAACACATCTGTTAAGATTCACGACAACAGTAGAAGGGGGTTGAATATTATTGTTTTATTTTTCACTTAAATGTGATTTTAATCCCGTTAGAGATTGAAAATCTAATTCTATTTTTTGATAAATTTTAGCAAGCTCTTGAACGGTTTCAAGTGTGGAAACTACTTGCAGGATTTGAAACGGTGGATATAAGAATGAATGAAGTAGTGCAAAGACAACACAAGATTTTATGGATGTTTAGAGATAAAACTTCTACGTCACCCCTTCTTCTGTTTCCAGAAGGATTCCACTATAAAACTTTGATTTGTATAGCCTCTACATAAACCCACTCAGATCACAAATCTAAACACTTGCTTGTTCTGAACTTCAAGCTATCACACTCTCCGTGGAACAGACTGCTCTCTGTTCAAATTACACAAATCAATTGTTTAGGCAATAATACAAATAATTATCTCTCAACGTTTATCGTAACATGTATGATTAACATATTCACTTGTGGAGAACGAGCTAGAGAGAGTAATCAAATAGCTGAGAAAACTGAGAGAAAATTCACTGAGCTTGTTCGTTGTTGTTCTCTGATGCCTTCTTATCCTTGAAGCGTGGCAACGGTCGAATCCATTTCGTTGATACGTGTGAACTTTACGTTTGACGTTCGCCTAGCGTACGGGGTAGTGCGTAGATGAATAATGTTCGTTAGTACGGGGTAGTGCATAGGAGAATGGAATATTCGTTAATACATGACGTACGGGATTGTAGTGCGCAGTGAAATAAAATATTTGTTTAATGTTTAACTAGACATAAAAGGGAGTTGGTAATATATTTTAACGTATTCAGTTGATGTGGAACTCTGTTGATAGCGAGCTCTATTGATGCGCTATTCTGCTTATAGCGCACTTAGTTGTTGATCAGCTCATCTGCTAGCTACTCTATTGATAGAGAACTCAATATTGATCAATACATCTGTTGGCGCAATATTGCTGATGGCAACTCAACTATTGGCGCAACACAACTGTTGGCGTAACACTGCTAATGGAAACTCAACTATTGGAGGAACTCTACTGTTGAGCTACTCAACTAATAACACACTCATCTATTAGCGCATCATCAGCTGATGTTAGCTCTGTTATTGGCATCCCAACTGTTAGCGCAACTCTATTGTTGGGCTACTTAGATGTTAGCGCTACTCTAATATTGGGCTACTCAGTTGATAGTGCAACTCTACTAATGGCGCTTCTTCAGCTCTACTGGCAGCGCTTCTTCAACTTTACTGATGGAAACTCTGTTGTCAACGGTTCTTTAACTCTACTGATGGTAACTCTATTGTCAACGCTTTTTCAGCTCAGCTGATGGCAACTCTATTGCCAGCGTTTCTTTGAATTTACCTGCACATTAAAGTATTATTAAACTTAATTTTATTCATTCATGAATACCTTGATCAAAACCATGTGTGTTCATTTTAATTATTATAAGTTCATTTTAATCAATTAAATTGGTCTTCATAGTTCAACTTAATTTAATGATTTCTCTTTTTATAATTTTCCCTTTTTCATGATTTAAATTAGTTTAGTAATTTTTTTTTTTCCTTTTTTAACTTAATTTAACTATTTCCCCTTTTTGATATTAAAATTGAGTTATAATATTCAGTAAATTATATATATATATATATATATATATATATATATATATATATATATATATATATAAACATGAATAAGCAAAATATTTAGAGTATAATTATTTCCCCCTTTTTAGATCTTCTCTCTTTGTAGCCTTTCCCCTTTTTAGCTTGCTTGAGCCCCCTCCAGTTGGCTTCAGTGTCTTGCTACCTTCCTCGTCCAAGTGTCAAAGTTTTGTTAAAAAGAACACAACATATATCATATATGTAAGTGTTGAATACAACTATTGGAAATAGTGTGTTATGTTATTTCAACATACATAAGGAAGTTGTAGTATAATTCATCTATATGGAAAGATATATATATTTTCATTGTACACTCATGCGACTTATGAATCTAATAATCGTTGAAAATTGTATATATTTCTTATTTACATAAAGCGTTGAATATGATTAATAACACAAATATTTTGTTAATATAATTTTATAAATTTACAGAAGAAAAGTGTAGTCCAAATCCCTCTATATGGGAAGATCACCATTAATATTCATTGAAATGACAATTCTTCGACCATCAATTTGTGATAACCACTTTGTATGAAATTTCTTGCAACGCAAGGCTATGCCAATTTTCTCTTCTATAATCATTTATATAGTTCTAAGAAACATTTTCAAATGTATAATGAAAAAGGATATTTTTAAAATTTTAAAGTTTAAAGAAATTGTTTAGTCTTTAAGAGCTCATTGAGATAAAAAAAAAATTGAGGATACTAAACTTTATTATAATTTATGAGTGATTTTAAAATGAAATAAATAAAAAAAATCTTATTCTTAAAAATCATAGTCATGTAAATGATAATGATTGGATTATTAGAGACTTTATCTAACTTCACCTTATCTTAGTTGTTTTTAGTCAAACTCTTTTGCGGGTTATGAAAATTATCAATTTTACATTAAAAATCTTAAAATTATCTTTTTTTGTTTATAATCATTTCTCTTTGAGAATTTGTTTATCCTTCCTGATTAATCTTGAACAATTATTATTGGACTACATATATATTTCTTCTAATTTAATATTTTAATAACTAAATACAATAACGACATAACTAACATAAAGACGTTTCATTTTTTTTTTTTTAAATAGAGTATTGATCTCGCGGAATGGAATCATGAGCCTATGATGATATTTTAAGTTAGGTGAACATCCAATGCATTATTCTTCTGAAGTCATCAATGTCAAACCATTTAGTTATATAAAAAGATAATCAATATCAATTCAGAAATGCTCCAACATGACTCATCAAGATTCTTCCAAAAACTAATTTTATAGTAATTATCCTCTCACTCAAGCTCGTATACCAAATGTTAGAATTTGTTGGTTTGTCTCTCTCATTGTTCTCGCCTTCATCCTAACACTCAAGAAGCTCTCAAAGTTGTCACTAGCCCAAATTATCTTTGTTGCGTCCACAATGAGTTAAGTACACATATCTCTCTATAGAGGATCTAAAGTAGTGTATGCATAATGTTACATTGTGTTAAATATTTAACTTTAGAGTTAGACATATAATAAAAATAAATTACACTAAGAATAAATACAAATTTAACATTATTCAAATCTCTATCTCTTTGTCATCAACCAAGTAATTATAAAGTATATTTCAATCATATATTATAATATATATATATAATCCCGAATAATTAATACATGAAAAATCATAAATTGGACAGACACATTATTCAATTGGTGTGATTCTTGCAAAACAATCCAAGCCAAAGTTCACTAAATTGACACAAATCTTGACTCTTCGATCAAAGTTTGTAACTTATTTTAATCTCTAAATCCTTTAATCCATCTTTTTGAGAATTTACACCACCCACCATATACCTGAATCCGCCCATCGTAAATATGTGGTC